>NW_024419069.1:0-1219 GCF_014898765.1 Herpailurus yagouaroundi
AAAAAATGAGGCATGAAATAACCAAGTGGAACTCACTTAAAAAAGCAGGGAATGAATGCTCAACGAAAGCCCATGCAGACGGGATGAAGAAAGCACAGCCTCTACAAATGCACAGATGAACATGGCATGGCCGAGACATTGAGGGAACTCTGGACCCGTCATCCAGGAATGGAAACTCTGAAAAGAGCTAAGGAAAAACAGGTTGTACAAATCACTACTTTAAAAGAAAACATATGAAAGCAAAGTAACTCATTCCTTTATTCTTCTCTCTCTTCTCAATTACATTTGGTTTTTACAGAAAAAAGGAACCAAGCGAGCTTTCACTAGCAGCCACCCTCTCCCCATCCTACCATCCCACAGTCGCCCTCGCCAATAAAAAATCATGTGATTTGCTGAGCAATTCTAAAGTCATAGCAGGGTAATATTTTGAAATGTTACTTGACATGTCTTTGTCCAAGTTTTGTTGTGTTCATTGACTGCCCTACTGTCAATGGTTGGGCCATTCTGGCAGCTTTCGTTATGCCTTGCCCTTCAGGGTAGGCAGGAATAAGCAGCCACATTCTTTGGTGGGTTATTGAAAACTTACTGAAAAGGCAATTTATTGAAAATAAAAACCTTTGTGATTTCTAACACTTGTGAATTTTGAGAGAGCAAGTCATTTTGGGTTTAAGAGGTTTAAGCAAGTGTTTGTGGATTTAATACAGCTTTTATTTAAAAACAGAACAAAACCAAAACAGAGTATGGAAGATATGGGTTGATGAAATGAGAGCTGTTTTCACACCATACAGCAAAGAGAGAGATAGAAACAGTTCCTGGACTAGAGCAATGATCTTGAAGAGGAGAGAAACTAGGGCTAGAAAAATTAAGCATCTGGCTTGGGTATCTATTCTCTGTTTATGCTCTTGTTTAGTACCTGCCAACACTGTGGTTGAAACTTTAAGGATGGAAATAAGAAAGCAGAAAAGACTTATGTCTCGATGCCCAACTGGAAGTTTTGGAAGAGACGGTCTCCCAACATGAATGATGATCATAATAGATTACAAATGATGACATATGCTCTGTCATGACAAAAGCTTTTAGAACAATAATCAGAGATAGAAAAAGTATTTCAATGTAACAATGTGTAAATAGTGATAACATCTATACAAAATAATACCAGGTCAGAAGCACTTGTAGAATAGTGATGTCAGGAGCTCTGTAGATCCTCTTCCCAGTAAAC
>NW_024419070.1:0-7802 GCF_014898765.1 Herpailurus yagouaroundi
GGGGGCAGCGGCGCGAGCAGCGGCGGCGGGGCCGGGGGGCTGCAGCCCAGCACCCGCGCCGGTGGCGGCCGGCCCTCCAGCCCCAGCCCGTCGGTGGTGAGCGAGAAGGAGAAGGAGGAGTTGGAGCGGCTGCAGAAGGAGGAGGAGGAGAGGAAGAAGAGGCTGCAGCTCTATGTGTTCGTGATGCGCTGCATCGCCTACCCCTTCAACGCCAAGCAGCCCACCGACATGGCTCGCCGGCAGCAGAAGGTAGGTGCACCTGGGAGGCCCCGGGAGCGGCGCCGGGACGTCGCCAGACGGGCGGGGCGAACAATGGGAGCTGGCGGCGCAGCTGGCGAGGAGGAGCAGAAGCAGGAGACCGCGCCCTGGGGAAGGGGCTACGAGGCCCCCTCTCCGCGGCCGGGCCGGGCCCAGCTCCGAGCGCGCCTGGAGCTGCCCGGGACCGGCGAGGGGCCCGGACCTCAGCGCCGCGTGTCCCCACCCGGGCGAGCGGGGGAGCTAGGCGGGCAGGTCCCGCTCTATGGCCCAGGAGGCTCGGGGAGTGACTTGCAGCCCGCGGCGCGCTGAGAGGCCTTGCTCGTTTGCCGGGCTCCCGGCACTCTCCAGCGGCGGGCGGCTGCGCTCAGCTCCGGGCCCGCCTTCCTGGGCGTGCGCTCGGCGGGCGGGGGCACCCGGCAGGTGGGGGCGCCGGTGTGGAGCGAGAAGAGCGCCTGGCGGCAGCGCTCGGCTCGCCGGGCCGAGAGAGCCGCAGGGGCAGGCGGGAGAAAGCCAGCCCGGAAGGCGAAGCTTCCAGTCGCTCCGCGAAGGGCACCCTCCTCCCCTCACTGGGGTCAGCTGATCCCGACGAGGGTCGCCGAAGGGACCCCCGGCACCGCTTCCCTGTGGCTCCTGTTCCACCCCTCCCTCCTCCCCCTTCCTCCGTGACCCCAGAGCCGGGGCAAGCCCTCCGGTCCCTCTGCCGGGGTCAGCTCCTCCACCTTCCTCCCTTTGACCCTCTTCTCCTCTTCCCAAGGTGACTTCGCCGCCACCTTCTGGCTCTTCAAGGCCCTCCAAGCCCAGCCGCTTTTGGCTTGATAAAGTGCAGCTGCAAAAAGCTTCGCAATTACAAGCATCAAAAGCTTTTTGTGTCTGAGGCTGGGGCACGGCTGAGGCGGCTCCGGACTGCCTTTGATGTGAAAAAGTGCCTATTTCCATCAGCTGTTCTCCAGCCAGAGAAGGGGGGGAGGGGGGGGAGGTTACCGCAGGATAAGAAGCAGTGGCGGGACCCGAAGAGAAGAGGTCAGGTCCCCAGTTGGAGTGAGTTAGTGAAGAAAGTCGGCATTCCGTTGTCTCTTTTAAGTGAATTTGCCAATTTCATTTTGAGATAATAGCCGGTGAAGCCCCCACAGGGACGAGGTCTTAAAATAGTGAATTTCTTGGTTGCTGCCATTTAAGACTGAATTACATGTTGGCGGTAGTAGAGTGTTAGGTTTTCCTACATTTATCCACCCTTATCTTGAGTGAGCACAGATTTCTGTTTGTTTTGCTTCTATATGTACACACCCCAGCTAGCGCTGATGATTTATTTCTGCCCCCAGAATGGTGGGTTGGGTTATCACTTTTACTAAAAATCCGACTCATTTCCTGGTGGGGGAATAGCAGGTGGGCTTCCCTCCACTCTGCCCCTCATCAGGGGCCCCTTGTTTCTTCAGCCTCTATTTTGGACTATCATAGACGAGAATATTCTCCGAACAATGAAAGTGTTTGGATTTCCTATCAAGGTTGGGCGTTGGATCCACATACAGGGCCTGATGTTTCAAGCTTTAGCTTGTGATTTTTATGGTAATTGTGGGGTAGCAGGGGAAATGTCATCTTTAAAATCTATCCCATTCATGACAGCACCAACCAAAGATGTCCTATTCCTTTGGTAATGAAAACTGTTGTGATTTAAAGAGAAAAATATAAAACAAACTTTGCTTTATCAGTCAAAAGGCTCTAGAGCTCTGTCCTTTGAATAGAGGCTTACATTTGGTACTGGAATGGGGAGAGAAATCCATTCTCACAGTGGCCCATTTCTTCTAAACAGAAACTCCAGCCACCTGAAAAGGTCATCGTGAAGTTAAGTTTTTCTGGTCTGATTACATGTTTTACCTGAATCCATTCAAAGCTGTGGTTTTGAGGGGCAGGTGGGTTCTGTGTTTACACATGACCTTAACATCGAAGAGACTACAGGATGGATAGAAAACACTGGCTTTTGGTCCAACTATTTTTAGTTATTGCAGCAAACTAGTGCTAAATGCATATTCCTGCAAAGCTGCCTCAGGGCTGTTTGGCTCTACTGGGAAGCTGAATATTTATCTCCTTATTACAAAAGAAAACAAGCGTTTCCATTTCTGTATCTTCACGTTTCTGGTGTCTTAGAAAGGATGTTTTGCTGTTTTTCTCCAAGCAGAAAGCTTGGAACTTTGATGTGTTCTTTTAAATGAAAGTAACTGAAATGTTTGCATAAGCGCTGTGATAAAATTTAAGGCCTGTTAACAAGATTGATAGATGAGTCTCAGAGAAATAGAAACCGGTTGTAAACTATACATAGAAACGGATGAGTTAGAAAGAGCTAGAGGAAAAATGATGCAAAAAAGGGAATAGAGTGACATGGAGGGAGCCAGAGAAAACTGCCTATGAAAAAGTTGCCAGATTGGGGAGAAGAAGAGATTGTATTGTCAAATCATCACGCTGTGCACCTTAAACTTCTACAATCTTATATGTCTGTTATATCCCAATATAGGTGAAGAAAAATATCATACGGAGTGTAATATACACTTTCTGAATACTCTATGCCATACGTTGGCTGCAATTTTTCAAGTGCCTACTATGTGCAAGGCGCTTCACTTAGATCATTTTTTAAAAATAGGCTTTTTTAGAAGAGTTTGAGATTTACTGAATAATTGAGAAAATAGTTCCCATATGCCCCAGCCCCAGTTTTCCCCTATTAATATCTTACAATAGTATGTTACATCTGTTCCAGTTAAAGAACCAATATTGATGCATAATTAACACAAATAGGTAATTTATTGAAATTCTCTTAGTTTTTATTTAATTTGGTTTTTTTGTTCTTTGATCATTTAAAATTCTCCTAACTCTAACAGTGTAGGAATTACCATCTTTGTTTCTAGAAGAGAACACTGAGACTCAGAATGTTTTATAATTTGCCTGAAGCACTATGTGGATAGGTGGAAGAGTGGGAACTGAGGCATGGGGTATTCTGATTTCAAATCCTGTCTTTTTAATATGGAACACGGGCCAGAAATATTCTAGAGTGAAAAATAGAATCTTAGCATCCTGACAACATGTCAGGTGTACTTTTTCTTTTACCCAGAGTTATTTCTATTTGAGTTTAGAGAGATCTGCTCCTCTCCCTTTGGGTACCTATCAAATCATCAACATAGACAAAATGGACATTTAGGTATTAACCTCATAAAGAATATGAATGAGAGAGATGGGCCGTTATTGGCTGGTAAATCGGAACACCAGACTATTGTCAGGCTTTCTATGTGGTTTGAGCTGAAGACCAACAAAAACAAGCAAACAAACAACAAAACAAAACAAAAAACCAAAAAACAAGCAAAAAACCAAAAAAGGTATTTTAGTTCAGAAAACCAGTTGGAAAAGAGCAGAGGGAGAGAAGGTACCATTCCTGGATCATTTTGTTAGTTAATTACTTTGATTTTGCTTTTCCTGGGGAAGAGTGCCTGGTCATTCCAATAATCTCCCTAGTTAAAAGAAGGGACTTTAAATAGACCATGTGTAATCGTATTTTATCATTTATAGGTCTACTTTTCTTGTACTACAGTGAAACTAAATATAACAGGCTAGTAGGTAATTAATGACAAAAACAAAAATCTAGTCTTCAGACTATCACAATGTTTTAGCAGCTCATAAATGACAATGTGAAAAACTGTTCTGTGCTTTTTATTTTCCCTCTTTTGTCATAATGGGAAAGTGAATACCCAGTGGTTCACATGGTAAAGCTGCACCATATGTTTCTAAATTGTGTAGTAACGGTGATGAGTGGCTACCTCATGTGAACTAGCTACTTCTGGAAGTAACTGAGGGAATGTAAAAGCGGGCACTGTAAACAGTGCTAATGTTTAGATTGGCATGACCAATTTTTTAATATACTAGTAGGAATTATTCTGGTTTATAAATGTCCAAAATGAATATTGGGTGCATATATACATTTGTGTACATGTATAACTGTGTGTGTGTGTGTGTGTGTGTGTGTGTGTGTGTGTGTGCATGCGTGCGTGTGTGTATGATGAGGGACGGGGCAATCCTAAAATCATGTTTATTTTATATGAACTCCTATTTCATTCAAGAGGACTTAATGACTAGATCAAATGTGTTGTAAGTTCAAGCTCCCCATTTCTATGTGATTCATCTTATATCTTGCCATGAAATTATGGCTAATGTTGAGTCATTGTTAGCCACAGAAATTCTGTCTTTATTCGTTTATTTATTTGGCTTTGTTAATTGGTCGTGACTCAAGAGCCCATGCCTTTCCTAAAAGTTAAGACCTAGTCCTAGTTAACTATGTATGTGCATCAGTATATGTATATACTTCAAATCCATAATAGTGATTCGTCCATTCAGATATGCTTTGGGGCATTTGGGTTAGCTCTACTATTCAGAATTCTTAAGAGTTGCTTTGTCAATGCAACATATGATTTGGATTTTAAAAAATAAATGTTCTAACCTTTTGAGAGGATGAAATGGCTATTAAGCCAGGATTCCTTGAAACAGAATTGTTTCTCTCTTTATCAGGAGAAGAACTGAAGTCTTTATATATGCTTTCTGGCATTTTCCTCCCAATCTCCTTGGTGCAATGGGCAGGAACTGTTTCGCACTGGTACTAGCAGAGAAATTCTGAAGATGAAGAACACCAAAAAAAATAATCAGAGAGGGCTCTTGCTTCATTACATTCTTGGAATAGCCTTATGCTTCCCTAAAACTGGACTGCAGAACAAAGGAAATTAAATCCTTCATTCTTGAAGAATTGTACTGTGTAAAGTGGGGAAGTCAAATGATTCATAGATCTTCTCCCTACAAAAGCAAATTTAATATATAGTCCTAGGCTATTGCATTAAAATATAATCAGTGTTTGTGACTTGGGGCCAGATGTCTATACAGCTATGATTAAGAGGGTTCTACCAACTTAGAAATAAGTTCTAAATAGATGACTAGTTACTCCTTGCACCAAGCACTCTCCCAGGCTTGGTTACGGAACCAGAAGATACCTGTGAGATAGGTACCTGATTTGGGGAGCTTATGCTCTAGTCTGGAAGATAACATCTATACATGTCAGATAAGTTGAGAATAAGCGAGTGTTTAATTGTAAGATGCTGATTACAAATACTAAAGTATAAGGGAAGAGAATGTGTGCGCATGTGTTCACAAGGGATTGGTTTTAAGAATAGGGAAAATCTTCATGGAGGAAATGGGTTAGGGTTAGGTCTAAAAGAGTTTGTATGATTTGTGTAAGCATAAGGAAGGACAGGTATCCCACTGTGGAGAAGAACATGAGGTAGCAAGAATGTGGAAAGGAGCCATTGTTTGTGGGACACTATTAGTCAAATTATTTTGGTTCTAAGTTACAAAAACCCAACTCAAGTGGCTAAATCAAAAGGAACACAAAGGGGAAGGGACAGATTTATTGGTGTATGTAATAGGAAAACATCCAGTGCAGGGATCTACAGGCCTGGCTGGACCTGACTTCTTTGACAGAATGAAGAAACCTGGATAATGAAGAGAAAAGACACTGTGTCTGAGCTCAGTCTGTACCACAAATAAACCTCTGATTGTAGGCAAGTCAACTTCTGTCTCTGGGTAATTTCTTTATCTTTCCTATGAAGAGGTGGATGGGGAAGCTTCAGATAATCTCCAAGGTGCCATTTCTGTGTAGTAGTTGATAGTCCTTGCTGAGCAATGCAGTTACTCATGATCAAGACTTCTAATTTCCTTCAACCTTCTCTTTGCTATGTTTTTACATTACATGGTAAGGCAGTATCTTCAAAGAGTCTGAAATGAAGATGAATTTAGAGCTCACTTTGTCCAACTAAATTTTCAGATGAGGAGGTGAGATCTTAAAAGATTGTAGGACTGCAGGGGCACCCAGGTGACTCAGGTTGAGGGCCAGACTCTTGATTTTGGCTTGGGTCATGATCTTTCGGTCATGGGATTGAGCCCACCATGGGCTCCCTGCTGAGTGTGGGGACTGCTTGGGATTCTCTTGCTTCCTCTCCCTTTCCTCCTCCTCCGTTCTCTCTCTCACTCTCTCAAAAATAAATAAATAAACTTAAAAAAATGTTATAAGACTATAAACTAAGGAGGGCTTGTAAACTGGGACCTGTGGGCCAAAAGGGAACCACAGGTAGATTTTGTTTTTTCTACATTGCCTTTTTCAATTTTTTGAACTAGTTATCCACATATAAAACCATGAGCTTACTTCGACAAAAAATTTGTATTTCTGGCTTCTCTGAAAACTGGAGGATGAAGGTGGGTTTGAGTTTGTATGAGTTTGCAAAAAGCAATAGAAATGAGACTCCCAAGCCATCACCTAAATAATGAAGGGTTGATCATTTTTAACTAAAATTCTGCTCGCTCTAAGATAGATACTATATGCATCTGGATGGGAAGACACCAGCTCTCTGGTTCTTTCCAACACCATCTCTTTTTGCTATTGTTACACAGATATTGATGGTCTGACCCTGGCCCCTGGAACACATCCAAGAAAACGATCTGGAATTTGGAGCTCTATGTTCTCTGTCTCTGGCAACAGTTTCCTTGTTAGGATCAGATTTATAGTTTCTGCAGAATTGAAGAGCTGATGATTCGTATTACCTTGCTATTTTTTTCATTTTTCCATCCAAGTATATGATAGAGTTCTCTGTTAATAGCAGGTAAAGAAAGAGGGATGAAGTCGGCCAGTGTTTTTAAGTCTGTTCATTGCACTTGACTTAGGATGGACAGTAAAGAAAGGTAGTTAAGGACATAGATTCAGAAACTCGAATGCCTGGATTTGTTCCCTTGGCTGTACCCCAAACTGCCTCTGATTTGGGGCAACCTATTTAATCTCTGTGTGACTCAGTTTACTCGTCAATCAGAGTACCTTCATTATTGGATTCTTATAAAAATGAAGTGCGATAATACACTAGATAATACATTTTAGAACAATGTCAGGCATGTAGTAAGTGCTGCATAAGTGTTCTTATGATTTCAAGTTGATGTGTGCCATGTCATGTTATTTTTATCTGTAAAAGGACTGAGAAGGTTAATATATGTAAAGTACTGACCGTAGCATGCCTTATATTCACTATTGCTCTTATCATTGTGATCATTATTATTGACATGATTAAATAGACCTAGAAGGCAGTGGTTATCACTGTGGCATCGTCTTACAGAATGGATGGAGTTGAGGGTCCAATACATCCCTATTTTCTTTGTACTGAAACATTTCACTAACTCTCGGGGTGGGGGCGCAGGGAGGTGAGAGGGAGGGGAGGGTGGGTGATGGGTATTGAGGAGGGCACCTGTTGGCATGAGCACTGGGTGTTGTCTGGAAACCAATTTGACAATAAATTTCATATTTTAAAAAAACAACAAAAAACAAATCCCGAGTCACTGTTGTGACCTGGTGGCTCTATGACCTTGGGAACACTATCTAATCTCTTTCAAGTCTTAGTTTCCTCATCTGGAAAGCGGGGGAGTAATATTGAGGATTACAAGAAAAAAGCATGTTAATTGCTTAACAATTCCTTTTTTTTTTT
>NW_024419071.1:0-4940 GCF_014898765.1 Herpailurus yagouaroundi
AGGTGGCCAGCGTGAGCGTGCAGCTGGAGATGAAGGCGCTGTGGGACGAGTTCAATCAGCTGGGCACCGAGATGATCGTCACCAAGGCCGGCAGGTCAGGGTGCCCCCCTCCCTGCCCGCGACCCTCCCCACGTGGCGCGGGTCTCGGGCAGCGCGTCTCGGTCCGATCCACACGAGTGGAGTCGAGAAGCGGGGTGGGGGCGCGGCCCCGCCACCTGCGGGCCCCTCTAGGCGCGAGCCGGCTCTTCGCTCTCTGCGGTCCCGGCTCCGGCGACAGCCGCCTGGCGCGCCGAGCGGGGCCGGAGGGGACGGCGCGGGCAGCCTTGGAAGGCTGGTGGAGAGAAGCCCGGCGGACCGGCTTGCCCCTTCCGCAGCCCCAAGGCACCCGCGGCCGGAAGCCTGGGCCGGCTCGGAACACACGGGGCTAGGGGTTAGGCAGCCACCCCTGAGCGGCCTTGCCAGCCAGCCAGCTCCCAGTGGATCCCACCTCAAAGGAAATTCACGTCTTTAGTTACCCAGTTCACTCTATACGGGTTAGGTAAAGAGGGGTAGCTAGACAATTGTCTGGAAATTTTTTGGAGAATGTTAAGACCCTTAAAAACAGTTGCTCTCTTCCGTGAAGGTTGCTACCCAGTTTTCTCCGGCCTAAATTTCGGGTGATTGTGGGGCCTGGCGTTGCTGCTGGGGCTGCTGCCTTCCAATTGGCCTGTATTTGTTTTAAGGGCCCAGAGAGAAGGGGAACAAGTTTTGCGATGCAACCGATTTGACCAGCAGACAAAAGAGGGTGCCGGGCTGTGTCTAATGTACACACGGAGACACCAGCTCTGCGTCCACACAGCCAAGGGGAACTCAAGGCCTGTTTGCAGAGCCTTCTCGCGGTTTCTGTTTCCCTGCCGCGGCTGTCCTCCCTGGGGATCCTGGGGCCTGTGCTCAGCTTCAGCTCTGCAGGTCTTCTCCAGGCTCTCCTTACTGTCCCCTGAGGACGGTGCCCCAGCCTCTGGCCCAGTCCAGTGCAGCAAGGGTGTTGGCAGTGGCCAGGCTTCAGCCCAGAAGCCAGCATTCTGCAGCACCCACCAGCCTGCAAAAGTGGGGGTGGCAGGTCTGACCAGGAGGGCTGGCTCCATGGCATCTGTGTTTTGCCCACTGCCTGCAGGGAGTTGCCTATGAGGCAAAGCCATAGGAAGGGCAGGTGGGAGCCAAGCCTCATGCTGTCCTCCGGGGCCCCAGTGGTTGGCAATGCTGTGCTCTCAGGACAGGGCCGGCCCAGGCTGGCGGCCCATCCAGGAGCTGCAGAATGTCCTTTTAAGAGCCTGGATGGGTCATAGAGTCGGAGTCTGGGGGAGGGGAGAGTTAGGGGACATGAGAGCATAAGCCAAGTTCTCCCAGAGTAGCTGCATCCCATCCGGGGTGTAACAGTGGTGGTGGGGGGGGGGGGG
This sequence comes from Herpailurus yagouaroundi, assembly GCF_014898765.1. Classification (NCBI taxonomy): domain Eukaryota; kingdom Metazoa; phylum Chordata; class Mammalia; order Carnivora; family Felidae; genus Herpailurus; species Herpailurus yagouaroundi. Next base: position 1,437 of record NW_024419071.1, read on the forward strand.
CACTTGTATCCCTGAGGAAGATGGGGGGACTCCAGCAATGGGCTGGAGACAGAGCCTAAAAATTGGGTCTGTGGGCTCTGAGGCCTCAGCCTCACTGGAAGGATTGGGGAGCAGCCCCATAGACCCAGCCGAAAGGGCAACTGGGACTCTTGGGAACCACATAAGAGTGCCCCGGTTTCATTTTGTTCGAGCCGGGAGTTTACATCGGTTGCTTAGATGGAGCTGGGGGAAGCTCTGTGGAGGGCTGAGAATGTCTGGAACCGCATCTTGGGAGTCTTACTGATCCGGTGCTGCTGGCTGAGGCTAGCTTTGGACTGGACAGCCAAGAATTAGCAAATGCTAGGCTGGTTCTACGCAGGCAAATGTGGCAGACGCCGTAGACCAATGTTGGGGGGGTGGAGGCTTAGCTGTAGTGTTTAGTGAGCCATTTTGGGGTTTTGAAAAAGGGAGCAGGGGGCTACTCTGCCCTTCCACTTGCCCTTGGCTGGGCAGGGGCCTAGTTGGGTTAGAGTAGCTGACTGAGAGGAGAGGAGTTGGAGGGGCCAGGCCGATGAATGCAGCCGCCGGCAGGAAGCCGCCTGTCCTGGGTTGGTCAAGGTGGGGCAGCCCTGCCCTCCCCCACCTGAGGTGACTGGAGGCCTCGCTGCCCCCAGGCGCATGTTCCCCACATTTCAAGTGAAGCTCTTCGGCATGGACCCCATGGCCGACTACATGCTCCTCATGGACTTCGTTCCAGTGGACGACAAGCGCTACCGGTGAGCGCCCAGCAGGATCAGGGAGGGTGCCCTGGGAAGTGGCTGGTCCCTGCTTGGTGATGCCTCGGAGGGCAGCCCACGAGGACATTAGTGCCCGGGAGTCCCAGGCACCTGCGCCGCCAGCCCCACTGTCCCCCATGACCTGCTCCCTCCCCAACCCGGTCAGACCCCAGACCCACACACCCCACCCCCAGCAGTACTCCCCTCAGGAGTCACACAGGCTGGGCCCCTCCACCAGCTCTAGGCCCGAGACAGCTCCCACGCCCCTGGGCCAGATTGCCTGAGGCAGGCAGGCCCCTTGCACACAGCCCCTGCCTTTTCTTCGTGTCTCCTTCTCCCACGAGGTGAGCGTGGGCACCTTGTCCCCTTCCCCCATCCCCCGGGAACGCTGGGCCCCGGAGCCGAGCAGGAAAGGTGGGGTGGCCGGGAGAGATTATGCTGGGCGGGCCTCAGCTGCCCGGACAATTAACAGCAATTAATAAAGAGAGCGTGGTCCGCCCTGCGCCTGAGGCTGCCGGCGCAGCCAAATCCGGGCTCCCGCCGCGCAGGCGACACCGGAGGCGGCGGTGGGGAGGCCCGGAGCAGGCAGACCCGCGTGCAGCGAATTGTGGCGCCCGGAGCCCAGCCTCCTCCCTTGGTGCCCGGCTTCCTGCTGTCTTGTGTATTGGGACTGGGGGGGGAGTTTTGTTTTCTTCACAATTCCCCTTGGAAAAGCTCCCGGTCTGTGTGGTAGCCGAAGGCTTGAGTTCACCGATGATAGGAAAACTCATGAGAGGCACTTTGGGGGTTCACTGGGCAAGGCCCTCTCTGTTCACCCTACGTGGCATGACCCCTGTTCTGGTGTTGCCCCAGGTATGCCTTCCACAGCTCCTCCTGGCTAGTAGCCGGGAAAGCAGACCCTGCCACACCAGGCCGTGTACACTACCACCCTGACTCGCCTGCCAAGGGTGCACAGTGGATGAAGCAAATTGTGTCCTTCGACAAGCTCAAGCTGACCAACAACCTGCTGGACGACAACGGCCATGTGAGCAATCCTCCCACCTCCCCAGGCTACCCTGGGCAGGCCCTCTGGAGTCCCTGTTGACCAGAGCCAGAGGCCGAGCTTGGGCTGTGAATGAGGGCCAGGCTGAGGAGAGGGGGCCCCTCCAGTCAGGGGCTCAGGGCCTGGTGGCTCTCAGGCCTGGGAGAGGCTGTCACCTTGTTTCCCTTGCTCTATTCCTGATCTTTTGCTGGAGTCTTTTTTTTTTTTTTTTTTAACTGGAAAGGATGGTGTGTGGGGGTAGCCGCAGGAGGCTTTGTAGGATCCAGGCGGCTGATGCCGCTTTCCTGCTGGGCTGAGCTCTGGCCTGCAGCCGCCTACCACTGCCCGCTGTAGGCCTGAAGTAGTTCTGAAGGACCTATGGGAAGAGAATCCAAACTCTGATCTTTTGCCATTTGGGGTATCTTTCCTGGTGGTCCCCAGTTGACTGCAGTCTCCGCTTGAGCCCCATGGCTGAACCTCATTTCAGGAATTAAGGGTTTCGTCCAAGTTCTCTGGGAAATTCACTGCTTATCTGGACCTTCTCCCATTTCCTAGTTCCAAACTTGCCACCTTGTCTTCCAGATTATTCTCAACTCCATGCACAGATACCAGCCCCGCTTCCATGTTGTCTATGTGGACCCACGCAAAGATAGTGAGAAATATGCTGAGGAGAACTTTAAGACCTTTGTGTTTGAGGAGACTCGCTTCACTGCGGTCACTGCTTACCAGAACCATCGGGTGAGACCCTGGGGATGCAAAGTCAATACTTCTGGGTTGCAATTTGCAATTGCTGCCTGAGGGAAAGAGGTTTGGACCCAAAGACTGCGGGTCCTGGTGGAACACAACGGCCGATGGAGTCCCACCCTCAAAGGCCTCAAGCAGCCTCCTCCCCTCTGCTGCAGGCCAGCCCAGACTCCTATCAGGTTGACCTTTCCAGCGGCAACTGTCAGTGCGGCCTGAAAGTTTGTTTTCCAAACCATTCCGGAAACTCCCCATCAGGGGCCTGATCCACGGTTTACCCAAATTCCTAGGGCATCCCCTCCCACCCCCCCACTGCAGGGTGGGCGGTGGAGGTGACTACATTCCCATCCCAAGCAGGGGCCCTGGGTCTCCATCCCAATCACTTGGGGCCGCAAAGGGGATCCTTAGGGAGAAAGGAAGCTCCCCCTTTGGCAGCAGAAAGGCACAACTCTCAGCAAGGGAGAGTAAATGTGGGAGGGTTATTGTCCCGGAAGAGTAAAAGGGCTCTTATTGGGGGAGCCCCTTCTAACATTAGGCTACCCTGGTGCTCCAGGCCCCAGCACAGGGGCTCCGGCCACTTGCTCAATGCCCACTCCCCAACCCCCCCTCCTCAGATCACGCAGCTCAAGATAGCCAGCAACCCTTTCGCCAAAGGTTTTCGAGACTGCGACCCGGAGGACTGGTGAGTGTCCTGTAGAAGTGATGGCTACAGTTCAGGAGACTGGCGGGGTGCCCCCCTGACCCGCTGCCCTTCTCCCTCCCGCAGGCCCCGAAACCACCGGCCCGGCGCGCTGCCGCTTATGAGCGCCTTCGCTCGCTCGCGGAACCCGGTGGCCTCCCCCACACAGCCCAACGGGTCAGAGAAAGGTAGGGCCCGGGTCGTGGAATTGGGGCCGCGGCCCTGCGCGCGCTCCGCCCCGGGCAGGCGGCCGAGGCTGGCCTCGCCTGCGCCCCAGGGGCGCTCGCGGCCTTCGCGCCGGTTGCACA
>NW_024419072.1:0-657 GCF_014898765.1 Herpailurus yagouaroundi
AGCACAGTCAGGACCCGGAAGACCCTGGCGCCCGCTGAGGAGGACTCTGAGCGCACACCCGAGCGACGTCACTCCCAAGGGTTTGCGGCACGGTCACTGGGGACCGAAACGCCGCAGGCCCCGGTTTCACCCGAGTGGGTTTTGGGCCAACGAGTCCCCGCGTCCTGAGGACAGGGACCAGCGGCTGAAAGGCTCCCCTGGGCGCTCTCTGGGGCCCTACGGACGGCAGAGCCACTAACACAGACTAAAGCGACGGCGGGTCAACCGCAGCGTCCGTTCCGCAGCCGGCAAAGCGGACCCCGGCAAACGGAGGGGAGCGACCCCACCACGGGTCCCGACCGGGAAGCGGACCGTTTCCGAGCAGGGCGCGCACGCGGGAGGCCGGCCCCCTGCACCAGCCGGGGAAGCCCCACGGTGCCCACGGCAGACCCCGGCCGCAACCTCCCCGCAGCGAGCGCTTCCGCCCTCGGGCCGCTGGTCACGGGGACGCCCCGGGCCCCGGAGCACAGCGCGCGCTTTCCAGACAGATCGGCCTCCGTGACACCGGCCGCACCGGTTACCGGGCCGCTGCTCCCGGGGAACGACCAGGCCGTGGGTGCGCTCTCGGACCCGCGGGCGGGAGCTGATGGCGGAGCTCCCCGCACGGAACACGGCGCG
>NW_024419072.1:667-1552 GCF_014898765.1 Herpailurus yagouaroundi
CTACGGCCGAGCCTGGAGACGCGGCCACACCCCACCCTCGCCGCGCCCGCTGTCCTGGGCTCCCCTGACCCGGGCAGCTCGTACAAGCGGGATACACACCCCGGCAGCCAGCGGAGCCCTGGCCCCCGGTGGAAATCCGGAAGAGCCGGAATCACCCAGCAGCCTCCACGATGAAAACAGGCACCCCCTCCACCCACTTTCTCAGGCGACGAAACGCTGCAGTCCGTGCCCCCTGCACCTGGCTGCCTGCCTGAGGGGTCCCGGGGTTACCAGGAATCGAGGCTCCCGGGCGTCTCTGGCTGGAAACCAGCCACCCCGGCCCCTCCGACCGAGGCAGCGCGCTCCCCCGCCCTTACCTTTGGGGTGAAACAGGCACAACTGTGGAGCGGAGGGCGCGGAATCAGGCAGAGGCCTGGGACAACCGGCGCCCCTCCCCTCCCCAGACCTCTCCGCACGTTCGCTCCGTTCTAGGCACCCGCGGGGCTCGCACCTGCGCACCAGGCCCCCCTCCCGCGTGTGTGGAGCCGGGGCCCTCTGCCTGTGGAGCTCCGTCCACACCAGAACCACCCGGACAGCCTTCCAGGAGGAGAGATCCCAACCCGAGAATCTCTCTGAGCCAGCAGCTTGAACGCAGCAGCAGTCAGTCCTCTCCGGCCTGTCTGTGCGATGGGCTCCCCTCCCCGGGTCTTTGGGGGAGGATTCACTAGGATTCACCAGCCCGCTGGCCCCGCCCAGACCTAGAAAGGTAGTACACTTGCCTCTAGACCGGCCTTCGGGGGGGCACATGTGCCCGAGTGTGAACTAAGTCTCTGAACGAGGCCGACCCAGGCCCCAAGCAGCCTCCTCCTGTGACCTGGCCCCTTCCTACAGCCGCCCTGTTCCGGG
>NW_024419073.1:0-5101 GCF_014898765.1 Herpailurus yagouaroundi
CCTCGATGACCGCGTAGCACGACGCCAGCACCCGGTTGATGAGGATGGTGCCCTGCGCCGTGAGCGGCGCGTACGCGCCCGTGGCCTCCTCGCGCAGCGTCACGCTGTGCACGGCGGCCGGAAGCAGCCGGCGATCCCCGCCGCGCTCGGCCACCACGTACACGCGCTGGCCCGGGCGCACGCGGCTGGCAAAGAGCGCCCGTCGCCCCGGCGCGCCCCCCGGCGGCGGCCCCGCGCCCGACGGCGCCTCCAGCTCCCCGGCCGCCGAGTCGTTGTGCGGCGCCACGAAGAGCAGGTGCGCGGCGGTGAGCAGCAGGCGCTCGCGCGGCTCCCGCGTCTCGATCACGTAGAAGACCTTCTTGGCGCCGTCGTCGCGGTCCAGGAAGGTGAGGAAGTCGCTGTAGAGCAGTCGGCCCTGGTCGTCGGCCGCCAGCACGCGGTCCCCGGGACGCAGGTCTTTCACCAGCTTGGTGCCGCCCTGCTCCAGGTGCACCGTGGCCGAGCCCGGGAAGCAGCCGCCGGATTTGGCCGCCACCGAATTCTCTGCGGGGGGAGGAGAAGGGAGACAAGAGGGGACAGGGTGGTGAGCGCCTGCAGGGAGGTCCGAGCGGCGGGGGGGGGGGGGGGGGGGGGGGGGGCCGCCCCCCGGCCCCCCCCCCCCCCCCCGGCCCGCGCCCCCCCCCGGGGCGGGCCCGCCTGCGGTCCCGCGCCCCAGACTCGGGACGCGCGCAGCTCCGGGGAGAGAGTCCAGGCGGGTCCGGCGCGGACCCCTCTCCCTCGGCCCCGCCGTCTCGGTGACAAAGTTCAGCTGCAGATACATTCCTCAACGGCTCTCTTAAGATTGGACTGGAGGTGACAAAGGTCGGCTGGCGTCTCCGGCGGGAGGCCGGTTACACTCCTTCCCTTCCGCCTTCCTCCCACCCCATCCCCCGGCTCAGCACACACCCGGCCTCGCCCTGAATTCGCGGGGTATTTGCTCTCCACTCAGATTCCTCAGGAAGCCTCCTCGAGCTCCCTCGGGCGCCGGGGTGCACCTCCTCCTCCTCCCGCCCCCGGCGCGGGGTGCGGCGCCCCCTCGTGCGCTCCGCACCCGCGCTGCGCCGCGGGGACCCCCTCGCCTGCCCGCCCCCCAGCGCCCAGCCGGGGGCCTCGGTGCCGGCCGGTTGCGGGGGGGGGGGGTGTGGGTGTTGCAGGGGGGTGGCCAGGGAGTGCAAAATAGCTGTAGTAGTTGTAGCAACTGGACAAACATTCCAGGGAATTGGCCGAGGTGTGAAAATCCGGGGCTTGTGTGGATTTTCTAATTAAAATCCAATAAAGGGCCCGGCATTGTCATTGTGGTCTCTGCCATAACTGGGAGACACTGGCAAGAGGGGCCACTTCCATTTCCCTCATCCCCTCTCTCGGCCGCCCCCTCCCTATTTGCTCAGGTGCACCCCCACCCCCCGCCCCCCTGCGATTCACACGCGGGCTCTCCAGAAGCCGGGCCTCACAAGCACTATTTGCACAGCCAGGCCTCCCTCTTCCAAGCGCTCAAGATGTGTATTTGAATTTTAAATGGCGGGGCCTGCTCGAGCGCTGGAAGCGGCCGGTTCTCAAGGCCCCTTGACTACCCGCTTTCCCGAGCCCTCCGTCGCTCTCTGAGGCTCACTGTCCCGAGGACAATGCGCGGAGCCCGGGCGGCGCGCAGGGGGCCGCGGGGGAGGGGCGGGGAGGGCCTGGTGTCTTTTGCATTCCAATCTCCGGGATCATGCGTTTTGCAAATAGAGATCGCGAGAAAGAATCTTCCTGCTGGAATTACACAGGGTTTTTAATCTTCTCATCGGTTTCTGCGGCATGAAGTGCGGGCCTGGCCGTTGGAGGCCCGCCGTCGCCCCCCGGAATGCGACCCGGGGCGCAGGCGAGCCCGAGTCGTCGAGTCGCACGACCCTGCTTGACACGCAGCGCCCCGCGCCCCGGCCCGTGTGCGCCGAATGCCAATGAGCGGCTCTCCGCGCCCCGGGGGTCTGCCCTCCCCGGGCGGGATCCTGGGGCGGGATTACCACCGCTCACTTGCGAGGAGACCTCTAGGGACCCCCGCCAGGGGGACCCCGCGGACAGGCTTGGCCCGCCGCGAGCGCCGCCGCGACCTTCCCGGGGGAGTCCCGCGGAGTGGGGGCGCCGCCTGCTCGTCCTCCCTCTCTGGCCGTTCGCCCCGCACCGCCCCCCTCCCCGCCCCCTCCACACCTTTTCCTTCTGTTGTGATAAGAAGCCACTATTTCCCTTAGCTACCAAGTGCGTCTTGACACTTCCAGAGCGTTTTTCTGCTAACACATGCTGTTAAAATACGGTGTAGGAGACAAACGGGCAAAACTGGGCGGGGCGGGGGGGGGGACGGCGCGGGGAAGACACAGGTCCTCCGAAATTCACGGCGAACTGCTCTGCTAAATGCACCACCTTAGGCTGAGATGCAGACATCTGCATAAATAGCCTCCGGGTTGGGCTGTTTGCCGCGGGAACAGTGCCTTGCTGGCGTGGCTGTTCCTCGCCAGCGACAGAGTGTGGCGTTGTAGGCCCAGGAAAGTCCCCCTCACAGCCAGGGCCGGCTACAGCTGCAGGCTCCCATCGGTGTTCCTGGCCCTGCCTGTGGCTCAGGGACACCCAGCTGGCTCCTAATAAGGGGGGGGGGGGATGCTTCTGGGCTTGCGGCCTCCAGATGTTGGAAGTGGTAACCACTGGATTTATTACCTCCCACCAGGCCTCTCCCCAAAGGCTTAGCCAGTGAGTTGCCTTAGTTTAGGATCCAAGCTGCTCAGCAGGGAGGGGAGAGGCCCGAGGCTCCCACCCCGGGCGCCCCTCCTGTGCTGGGGAGCTGGATGGGGGCCGCCTGATTCCTGAGCCCTGAAGGAGAGGAAGAATGTAGGCCAGAGCTGGCTCACCTTGCAGGGCTCAGTCTCTCACCGGGAGAGTCCCCTCCCCCACCCTCCCTGTCTCGCCACCTGCAGAGGGGGCTCCGGAAGCAGGGTGGGGGGAGGCTCCGGAAGCCCTGTGCCCTCTGCGTCTGGGCTTGGAGACCCCCCGGGCCTCGGTGGCCTCAAAGCAGGGGCGATTCCTGGCTGGCGGGATGTACCTCTACAGGGTCCCTTCCCACAATAGCAACCCGAGCCGTTGCCACGCTGCCTCCTCCCCCCCCCCCCCCCCGCGTCTCCCTCCCTCGAGTCAGGCTGCAGGGCGCAGCGGGGACATCTCGTGGGCAGATCTGGAGCTGCTGGGTGGGTGGGAGGGGGGCGGGGGCTCTGGAGCAGGCCCCGCCGGCAGCCTCACCTGCTTTCACGGAGCAGTGGATGTGCGCCTTGGACTCATAGTAAACCCAGTCGAAGCCGGCCTCGACGGCCAGGCGCGCCAGCATGCCGTACTTGCTGCGGTCTCGGTCTGACGTGGTGATGTCCACCGCGCGGCCCTCATAGTGCAGCGACTCCTCCGAGTGGTGGCCGTCTTCGTCCCAGCCCTCGGTCACCCGCAGTTTCACTCCGGGCCACTGGTTCATCACCGAGATGGCCAACGCGTTCAGTTTGTCCTTACAGCGCTGCCGAGAGAAGGGGGACCCCGTAGACGTGAGTGTCTGGGCCCACCACCCGTCCCGGCCCCCCGCAGGGCCTGCCCGCCCCGGGGCCTGCGGATCAGGGCCCTGTGGAGATGCGGGGGTGGGGGGGGGTGGGGGGGGGGTGGGGGCGGGGCTGCCGTGGCAAGGGGGTGGGCGGGCGGGGGGCTCTGCCTGAGGGGCTGGTCCTCTTTGCAGATGAACCGAGAGCCTCGCCCCGACAATCTGACATAGCGCAGCGCCCATGGGCCTGAGAAGGTGAAGTCTTTTTGAACCAAGTGAACTGCGTGTTTCGCACAAGGACCGGCAGGACCGGCCAGGCCCCCAAGGCAGTGGCCCACTCCCCCCACCCCCCAGGCGCCCTCTGCTCCCCAGCTCCCCTCCGGCGGCCCCGTTTCTCCACACCTGCGCCAGGCTCCACCCTTCTCCCTGGCCGGACTCCCCCTCCCCAGGGGGCTGGAGAGAGGCCCAGGGCGCACCTTGTAGAAACGGAACCTCTGCGGTGTGCTTCTTAAGAATGGAGAGCCCCGGGTTATCTCGGGGCCCTCCCTCCTACCCTGTGCCTATCTGAGACGTGAATCCAGCCAAAGGGAGACAGGGAGGGGGGCGGGGAGCCCACAGCCCGGACGGGCAGGAGGGAGCCGACTGAAGGGCAAGCAGGGGAGCTGTAATTTTCAGTGCGGGCGGGCCGACGACAAACACTCTTTATCAGGACAGCCGCATTCCTTTTCTCCACACAACTCCTTTCTCCGGCTTTTCTGCGGTCTGATGGTGTCTCTTGTTTTCCTTAACCTGTTCCCTTCCCCCCTCTTGTTTTCTTGGCCCCAGAGCAGAATGGCGTCCTGCAAGTTTGAAGAGCAAACTTAAGAGGTGGAGGGAGGAGGTGGGGCCTGAGGGGTGGGGGATGGGGAGGCGGAAAGGCCCGAGGCCTGGGAGCCCTCGGGGCGTTTCCCCCCCCCCCCCCCCGCGAGGAAGCTGCGGGAGCGCAGGGACGCTGAAGAGGCGTGACCTGAGCCGGGGTGAGAGGAGCTGGGGTTTGGGGGAGCCCCCGCGGATCTCTCCGGTCACACTCAGCTAAGGATGCGAGGAACAGCAGAGCTGCGGCCCCGTGTGTGGACTCCCTCCCTGCCCAGACGTTCCTGCTGATGGTGGGGCGAGGGGCTCGAAGGAGGGGAACCGGTGGTGACAGGATCGCCAAGGGGCGTCCCCAAGACACGCGCGGACGCTGGGGACGCAGGGCAATTTCAAGTTGACCTCCCGCAGAGCGAGGCGGCGCCGGCTAGGCTGTGGACCCCGGCGAGCGAGGTGGACAGAAGACGGCTCGGGGGTCCTGTGGGCCGCGTGGGGACGGTTCCCCTACCGAGCCGGGCAGGGACGTGTGCGGACTTCTGTCTTCTGCCCGCGCCTCCGGGGGAGGTGAAGGTTGCGCAACAGGAGAAGTCCTGAGTGTCGGACAGTAATAACACCCAGTAATACGCTTGTGGACTTAAACATGCAACAAATTGGCGGGGGGGGGGGGCGGGG
>NW_024419074.1:0-5289 GCF_014898765.1 Herpailurus yagouaroundi
AGTTTCCAAAAATGTGAGCGACAAAGGTTAATCCTGTAAGCCTGGGTTCGCCTTATCTGGTTCTGTTTTCCACCTTCAAAATTTTTTTAGCTATTCATATGCCACCCGGGTCCCCAAGGACCACATGCTGCCTAGATACCCTATTAAAGTTTCTCAACAACTTCCTTAATACAGATTACCTTTAAAAAAAAAAAAACTTTAGATTTTTTTTTAATTTACTTACTTTGAAAAAAAGAAAGTGCAAACTGGGAAGGGGCAGAGAGAGAGGAGAGGGAGAGGGAGGGAGGAGAGAGAAAGAGAGAGAATCCCAAGCAGGCTCCACACAACCAGCATGAAGCCACACGTGGGGCTCGAACTCACGAACCAAACTCCCAAACGGTGAGATGGTGACCAGCGCTGAAATCTAGAGTCGGCCACTTAACCGCCTAAGCCACCCAGGTGCCCCTCCTAAAATGTACTTTTAAAGGAGACATCAGTACCATAACCTGCAAAGGAGAATCGTGTAGTCAAAAGTAAACTGCCCAAAACAACATGGGGTGAAAATAAAATCATGCTCTCCAGTCTAAAAATTCGATTTAGGAATAATACTAGGATAAAACTAGAACTGAGGAATGTCGCTAATTTGCACAAAGACAAAATCAACATGTGTACCTAATAACTCAGTCTTGGTTGGGCGGCTAATGCCAAGCCTGCCCCAGGTTTTCCCGGCTTCCACGCGGCGAGGTTCCAGAAGCCTAGACACAGGGACAGCGGCCGACCACATGCTTACTCTTGGAAAGTGAGCTCCCCGCTCTTCCCCAAGCCACTGCCCCCAGTAGAGAGCCTGCCGTTCCCAAAGTGGGGGCTGAGGGGCACTTGTTGGATGTGGGGAAAATGCAGCAACAGCAATTCACGGTACCAATGCTTCCCAAAATGCGTAAAGTTTGGTTACACAAGGTGTAAGATACTGATGAGCTGGTAGAGAGCAGGCAAAGAAGCAAAGATAATCATATGCGTGGTGACAAGGACATTAGACAAGACGGGGAGGGAGGTGGGACAGTTAGGAACCAAGGGAATGTGCCCCAAGCGATAAACAACACATACCTGGGGGCGCTTTCTACCGGGGTTAAGATCAAACCGCGACCCTTCCAGAGCAGAAGCGGGATGGGGGCACTCACAAGCCGGACTTAAATTGGAGGAGCCCGGCTCCAAAATCCACCAATGAAAACAGAGGACCGGCTCCAAAAACCACCAATGAGCTGCCTGCATGGCCCGCGGATCTCAACCAGTCAGGGCGCAGTGCTTCTGACCAATCAGGATGAGGCCCTTCCAGCCTATCAGGATGAGGCTTTTTTTTTCCACCTTCCTCCTTATAAGCATATTGGAAGAAAGCGGGAACGTTGGTAAGCAGAGCGTGCTTTAGGCGCGGAGAGGCCAACTTTATCCTAGGTTAGTCATGGGTCTCCTTGGAGCTTTGGGCTGTAGCCCCAGTAAGGCCTCGCCTGTGCCTTTGATTTTTGGGTCTGACCTCGTTGCTATCATTGTGGGGCCCTGGAACTGGACCCTGGCAACATAGGGAGGGAGGAAGGAAGAAAAAGGTCCTGGGAGCCATTAGGGTTTTGCTTACGGTTACCACGGATCCTGGCTGTTACAACAGCTCCTGTTCTTAGATAATTTATTAGGAATTTATTTAGGATATACTGTCTTTTTTTTTTTTCTTTTTCAGTGGCTTGTACCCAAAAGATTACTGCCTGGAATATGTCAGACCAATGACATTGAAACCAGATGCTAGAGGAGTAGCAGTTTGAGAGGCAGAGAGAGGGCTGTGCGCCCAGGATAAGAAAACATCCAGTGTCCGGGAGGTCATCCGCAGGGTTTTCCGCAGCATTCCACGAGGCAGACTGAGCCAGGATGGGAATTCTAGGTTCAGTTTGCGAACCAGGGATGATTATCCAGAAAGTTCTCTACAGCCCCAGAGCAAAGGTGGCCAAAAGTGCAGATGAAGCCTTGTCCACGCATGTTAATAGCGCGGTTCACGAGAGCAAAAGGCGGCAATGACCCAAGTGTCCATTACTGGAGGGATGAATAAACAAAATGCGATATATCCAAACAATGGCGTATTCTCCAGCCTTAAAGCGTGAAGTGCTTTTAGATGCTATGACTGGAAGAGCCTTGAAGACATTGCTAAGAAGTCAGATACAAAAGGCTCCTTATGATATGAACTATCCGGAATAGTCAGGTCTCCAGGCGCAGAGAGCAGGTAAGGGGCTTCCAGAGGACCAGGGAGAGGGTGATGAAGACTGGAAATGGGTGCAGGTTTCTGTTTGGTGATAAAGTTCTGGAACTAGATAGTGTTGCTGGGTCGCACAACATTGTGGGTATACTTAATGTCACTAACTTGCACACTTTGAAAGGGTTAACGGGGGGGGGGGGGGGGGGCCGGGCGGGGGCCTGGGTGGCTCAGTAGGCTGAGCATCCCACTTCAGCTCAGGTCATGATCTTGCAGTGTGAGTTCGAGCCCCGCGTGGGGCTCTGTGCTGACAGCTCAGAGTCGAGCCTGTTTCCGATTCTGCGTCTCCCTCTCTCTCTGCCCCTCCCCCACTCATGCTCTGTCTCTGTCAAAAATAAACGTTAAAAAAACGTTTTTAAAGGGTTAAGATAAATTTTATGTGTCTCTCACCACAATTTGGGGGGGGTTTGGTTTTGTTGAGTTTTTTTTTTAATGTAAATTCAAGGTAGTCAACGTATAGTGTAGTATTGGTTTCAGGAATAGAATTTAGTGATTCATCAATTATGTTTGACACGCAGTGCTCATCCCAACAAGTGCCCTCCTTAATGCCCATCCCCCATTTAGCCCATCAGTCTGACCCACCACCCCTCCTCCAGCAACCCTCAGTTTGTTCCCTGTATTTGAGAGTCTCTTATGGTTTGTCTCCCTCTCTGTTCTTATCTTTGCTTCTCTTCATTCATCTGTTTCGTTTCTTAAATTTCACATATGAGTGAAATCATATGATTTTGTCTCTCTCTGACTTAATTCACTTGGCGTATTACATTCTAGTTCTATCTACATTTCTGCAAACGGCAAGATATCTTTCGTTTTGATGGCTGAGTAATGTTCCATTGTATATATATATATATATACCACATCTTTTTTATCCATTTATCAGTGAATGGACATTTGGGCTCTTTCCATAGTTTGACTATTGTCAGTAGCCCCAATGTTTTTAAATACTAAAAATAATAACAAAAATAAAAAGGAGAACTAAAGTTAGCTATGGCTGAGCTGGAAAGCCCTCTGGAACATGTATGCTATCAGCAGAGGCCACGGTGAAGGGGAATTGGGCTCACCTGCTCTCTAGATAACCAGACAAATCTATTTAGTGCTACAACTAGCCCTTGTTTAAGAAGGTAATCGACTGGGAGCACCTAGGTGGCTCAGTCAGTGGAGTGTCTGACTCTGGATTTTGGCTCAGGTCCTGATCCCAGGGTCGTAGGATCGAGTCCCTTGTTGGGTTCCAGGCTAAGCGTGGAGCCTGGTTAAGATTCTCTCACTCTTTCTCCCTCTAAAAAAAAATTTTTAAGTTACGTCCTACTGGTGGAGGAGTGAGCTCTGAAAGAATCAGATTTGGGTTCAAATCTTCGCCCTGCCTTTTTTGTGGTATTTGACCTTTGGCAAGATACACTCTTTTGGCCTCCTTTTCCTCATCTGTAAAAATGAGATAACCTACTACCCACCAAGGGGCTTAGGTGATGAGTAGGTGAGATGAGGTGTATAAAATACCTAGCATTACCAAAAAAAAAATTTTTTTTAAGGGTCTCAATTGAGGACAAGATGAATAAAATTTTCAAATCAGTAGTAGCCTTGAGAGACTGAATATACCGATGGACAATGGCCAGAGTGTCTATAAAAATAGATCTCTGGGGCGCCTGGGTGGCGCAGTCGGTTAAGCGTCCGACTTCAGCCAGGTCACGATCTCGCGGTCCGTGAGTTCGAGCCCCACATCAGGCTCTGGGCTGATGGCTTGGAGCCTGGAGCCTGTTTCCGATTCTGTGTTTCCCTCTCTCTCTGCCCCTCCCCCGTTCATGCTCTGTCTCTCTCTGTCCCAAAAATAAATAAACGTTGAAAAAAAAAAAAAATAGATCTCTGACCCACAACCTGCAGCACCCAGCCCAGAAAACCAGTGACCACCCCCAGGAAGGCAGCCTGCTCTATGTTGGACATGAAGGAAGTCAGACTATCTCTAGAAACCATCCAGGAAGCCAAATGATAACTCCGGTCACAATCGGCCCCAAATGCCCAAGACTTGATTAATGACTGACAGCTTCCCTTTCTGCCACCTCTTCCAATTTAAGACCAAGAAAGAAAACCAAATATGCTTCCCCAGCTAATCACTGAGGATGCCCTGCTCACCTCCAGCTTCTCCACACCAACAGCGTCCATCGGGGCACACCTGAGCCTTCCCCTTGGTCCCTCGTAAAGCTCTCCCGCCCCCCCCCCCCGGCCTGCCTCTGGGTCTCTGCCAAAACACGGGTGCTGGAGGCTGACTTCCTTGCAAGAGCAAGCTCTGAATAAATGGTCTTTGCTTTACTCATTTGGTTGGTCCTCACTGCCGTCCGTGGTTAGCTTCACGTAGACATATGATGTTCTTAGATACCTGAAGGCCATCAGCGTCCTCGCCAGGGACCTCACCCCTCAGCCTCAATTTTACGAGTAAATCCTTGTTTTCAGCACATTCCCCCACGCCTCCCCCCTCTTCAAAAGTAAAGGGTGGGTTTCCAGCCCAAGTCCCACAGTGCCTTCTTGAGAATCCTCTAAAGTAAAAATAGAGAAGTTCAGAAAGCATGATGACTTTAACAATTAAGAGAACAGGAGGGGATCTGCCTTTCTCTGACTTCTTTCACTTAGCATAATACTCTCTAGCTCCATCCGCACCGTTGCATATGGTGAGATTTCATTCTTTTTTACAGCTGAGTAGTATTCCATTGTGGGTGTGTGCATGAATGTATACCACTTTATGCATTCATCAGTTGATGGACACGGGCTTTTCATAGTTTGGCTACTATAGATAATGCTGCTATAAACATCAGGGTGCATGCATCCCTTCGAATCAGTATTTCGTATTCTTTTTTTTTTTTAGTTTATTTATTTTGAGAGAGACAGAGACAACGCAAGTGGGGAAGGCACAGAGAGAGAAGGAGAGAACAAGAGAGAATCCCAAGCAGGGTCTGCGCTCAAATTCCTGAGCCGTGAGATCATGACCTGAGCTGAAACCAAGAGTTGGGTGCTTAACTGACCGAGCCACCCAGGCG
>NW_024419075.1:0-1230 GCF_014898765.1 Herpailurus yagouaroundi
AGAAGGAACATACTTAAAGATCATAAAAGCCATTTATGAAAAGCCCACAGCTAACATCATCCTCAACGGGGAAAAACTGAGAGCTTTTTCCCTGAGATCAGGAACACGACAGGGATGCCCACTCTCACCGCTGTTGTTTAACATAGTGCTGGAAGTTCTAGCATCAGCAATCAGACAACAAAAGGAAATCAAAGGCATCAAAATTGGCAAAGATGAAGTCAAGCTTTCGCTTTTTGCAGATGACATGATATTATACATGGAAAATCCGACAGACTCCACCAAAAGTCTGCTAGAACTGATACATGAATTCAGCAAAGTTGCAGGATACAAAATCAATGTACAGAAATCAGTTGCATTCTTATACACTAACAATGAAGTAACAGAAAGACAAATAAGGAAACTGATCCCATTCACAATTGCACCAAGAAGCATAAAATACCTAGGAATCAATCTAACCAAAGATGTAAAGGATCTGTATGCTGAAAACTATAGAAAGCTTATGAAGGTAATTGAAGAAGATTTAAAGAAATGGAAAGACATTCCCTGCTCATGGATTGGAAGAATAAATATTGTCAAAATGTCAATACTACCCAAAGCTATCTACACATTCAATGCAATCCCAATCAAAATTGCACCAGCATTCTTCTCGAAACTAGAACAAGCAATCCTAAAATTCATATGGAACCACAAAAGGCCCCGAATAGCCAAAGTAATTTTGAAGAAGAAGACCAAAGCAGGAGGCATCCCAATCCCAGACTTTAGCCTCTACTCCAAAGCTGTCATCATCAAGACAGCACGGTATTGGCACAAAAACAGACACATAGACCAATGGAATAGAATAGAAACCCCAGAACTAGACCCACAAACGTATGGCCAACTCATCTTTGACAAAGCAGGAAAGAACATCCAATGGAAAAAAGACAGTCTCTTTAACAAATGGTGCTGGGAGAACTGGACAGCAACATGCAGAAGGTTGAAACTAGACCACTTTCTCACACCATTCACAAAAATAAACTCAAAATGGATAAAGGACCTGAATGTGACACAGGAAACCATCAAAACCTTAGAGGAGAAAGCAGGAAAAGACCTCTCTGACCTCAGCCGTAGCAATCTCTTACTCGACACATCCCCAAAGGCAAGGGAATTAAAAGCAAAAGTGAATTACTGGGACCTTATGAAGATAAAAAGCTTCTGCACAGCAAAGGAAACAACCAACAAAACTAAAAGGCA
>NW_024419076.1:0-7808 GCF_014898765.1 Herpailurus yagouaroundi
ATTGAGGAGGGCATGTTTTGGGATGAGCACTGGTTGTTGTATGGAAACCAATTTGAAAATAAATTTCATATTAAAAAAAGAAACAAGTAAAAAAAAAAGAATGAATACTGCCTTAGACTTTAACATTGTGCACATATTAGCATTTTAGTTTAGTTTAGTTTAGCTTTGTTAAAAAGGATATAAATAAAGGGAGGCGGTTGAGTAAAAACAGTCACATTGACTGTTTGCAGGCAGCTCTAACCCAAGAGGAAAGTAAATAGGGCACATGTACAAAGGCTTACATTTTATGTACGAAGGAGGAGAAAATCCCTTTCTTTTCAGCACATTAAACATGTTTGGCCCAGGGCAAGGCAAGAGGGTTATACACTTGGTCTGTTTCTTCATAAACAGAGGTCCTGCTATTTCACCTCTATGGTAGTTTTCTAGGCTATGTCTTTACCATTCTTGAAATGAAAAGGAAAGATTTCTGATGTACCCTAAAAGCAGGATGATTGTTTTTTTTCCCAGGAATATAGTGTATTATCAGCTTGATGTGCGATTAGAGAAACCAAAGGGGTCACTTAGTGCAAAGGTGAGTAAGTGCACCTAAGTCTGTACAAAGAAGCACTGTTTTCAACATTGATAGAGATGTTCAGTAACTCATAAATCTTCAGGAAATATTTCCATCAGAAATGGGTGTTTCATCTCTTTCTATTTTGTTACTTTAGCTCAATATTTTCAGAATGGTGCATGTTATTAACTCTCTGTTCATCATCATTGTCTTTATGAAGCTTTCCTCTAGTGGAAATCTCATTTTGTTTTTCTATTCAGTCAGATGAAGGGGCATCCCGCCTAAACAGCACACAACTACTGGATGTCTGTTCTGCACCAGATGAACTCTTGGTATGATTCCTAACTGGTACAATTTTAATATATAAGAGACACAGTACAAAAAGATCCTGAAGACCTTGCAAACATGTAAGATAGTTTATGCAAATTATGTAAGCTCTATCTATTTTTAAGTGCTGTATTGTGTGGTATAAATATATGACCATATGTTACAAAACCAAAATCAGTACCCTTGTTCCAATAAATTATTTTTGTTTCATTACTGAGTATAAGGAACTGTCTGGAAAAAGTAGTTTAAGTGCTGCAATAATGGGATTTTCAGGATGTTTTAAGAGTTTATGGGGAGAGCAAACATATTTGAAATTAGATTTGTCCCTCAAAACCTATGATATAAATGTATTCTGGAAATTCAAACGCAACCAAGAATGACAAAAACTGGAATTTTACTCCTCAGGACTTTAACACTCAGTGTGTTAGTGAAAAATTTTTCATAGATCAACATTTGAAAAACTGGTCTTGGAAGTAATGCAAAATAAGTTTATAGATACAATAAGCTGGATTGCTTAAGCAAAGTGGATTTTGGGGAACAGGAAGGATTAGAAGACATGTTGGGTTGGGGGAATGAAATCTTTGAAGAAATAGAATTCAGGAAGAATCTAACACATGATGAATGTCGAACCATTGAAGTGAAAAGTACGTACTGCTGATTAGAGGACCTGAGGAATCATCATCAGCAAAATGAAACCAAGATTATGGCAGGCTTGAAAGATCAGACAGAATCTGGGCATGATGGATTATCTGGATTATTTATACACTCTGATTGCAGTCAGGCATAGAGTCGATTTTAAGATGATTATGATGACTATATTCCTTTAGAGGTTTATAATGACAGGTTAGTGTATTTTGTGGTGACTATACCTTGATAGTGTCCTAAAATTTGAGTTTCCTTTTTAAAAATCATTTAAAATATACAGAAATAACTTCTCCTATCCTTTCTCCTCGTTCTTCTCTCTCCTAGTCTCTTTCTCTCTCTCTCTTTCTTTCCACATACACATATATACCCCGTATATGCATATACATACACACATATATGGTATTCAAACATGACTGAGTATACAGAAATCAATTGATACTTTTGCAGTGTTTCTTTTATTTCCTGGGTGATACTGTCATTGTCCCCTTGTCCTTATGCCCTAAAAATGTTTTTGAATAATAAAACAAAAACAAATCCCACCCTAATAGTTGGAAAGTGGTGGGAAGAAACTCAAATGTATTAAGCAAAAACTACTTGATAATCACTAATCTGGATCCTAATATGCACACATCTATTTAATTTTCTAAGAAATCACAGTAAAGGATTATCTCCATGTTACAGATGAGAGTATTGAAAATCGAAGAGGTCAATCAACTTGCCCAAGAGCTCACAGTAGGCTAATGAGAGAGGCTGGATTTGAGCTCAGGTTTTCTGGCTCCAAAACCGTCATTTACTTGTCTGTATAATTCTTTTTTTTTTTTTTTTTCCCAAGAGTAACATTATTGTAATCTTATTTTATTTTATTTTATTTTATTTTATTTTATTTTATTTTACTTTATGTAATTTATTGTCAAGTTGGGTAACATACAGTGTATACAGTGTGCTCTTGGTTTTGGGGGTAGATTCCCATGATTCATTCCTTACATACAACACCCAGTGCTCCTCCCAGCAAGTCCCCTCCTCAATGCCCATCACCCACTTTCCCCTCTCCTCCACCCCTCTCCTCCACCCCTCTCCCCCATGAACCCCCAGTTTGTTCTCTATATTTAAGAGTCTCTTATGGTTTACCTCCCTCCCCGTCTGTTTGTAAATATTTTTTCTCCTTCCCTTCCCCCATGGTCTTCTGTTAAGTTTCTCAAGTTTCACATATGAGTGAAAACATACGATATAATTCTTTACTCAAACAAAATATTGACACCATAGAGTTAGTGATCTAGAAGATTAAGATTAATTTTTTCTTTTCAATACCGCATTTGTTTGCTTAATTTAGTGAAGTGTGTGTTTCTATTTTACCTTTAAGTTATGGACCATGAAACAGTCACCTTCAATGATTTTAGTGGGAAAAAACCACAACAAATTATTAGAGTATTTGTTCATAAGAAGCTGTAAGATAGGTTAGGAATCATGGATCTCACCACTACTGTTTGTAGTCAACGGAGAAAATAAACTGCGGGCAGTTTTCCTGATAATAAAAAGTGAAAACAGTGATATTGGTAGGAAAAAAAAAAGTTAACAAAATAGAATTAGCTGGTTTTTTTTCTTTATGACTGTCTGCCATCTACATTCTTATTGCTAATGCTGTCCTTTTATCTGAACAGTGGTAGGTACCAACAGGAAATCCCCATCTAATCATATGTTAATCTTATAACACAGACCCTAATCTGTGAATTTTCTGAGTAGTAAATGCTTCCCTCATTTGCTTTGTCCCTGTCTATGTATCAGACACTCTGAGTCACCTGATATTTTATTAAGGAAAAGAAAAAAAAAAAAAACCTCACCTTTGCACAACCCTTTTGTTCTGTGCAGTAGTTCTCGTTCTTGCCTGATTCACCTACTCCAATTACTTCTATTGCTTTTGTTGAAGAAATTATATCACCTAGTGTTTGTTCACCCTTGCTCTCTGGGAAGCCCTACTTGAAGCACATCACTTGAAGTGATGGCTTGCTTATTCCTGTACTTAACCCTAGGAGGCCAGTTCTCTTACCATCCCTGATTTGTAGACGTGGAACTGGTTGTGGAGTAGGGATTTGAACCTGGGCACTCTGACTATCAGGGCCCAACAATTAAACAGAACATTGTATCACTCAGTGTCAACAAGGAATTGGAGTCTCATTTTCATTATTGTTAAAATGTAGAAAATATTTTCCAACTTTCTGAATTAAGATTAAATTAGGTATTTTATTACTATGATTACCATAGAGCCCGACACAAGGTATTTTCTCAGGAATAGCAGTTTCTAATTGCATTTTATTTAATGATACATTAAACTTAGTTATTAAACATAAGTGAAATATGAATTATATATTATTATCTTCACTGTTTTTATTTTTGTTCTGACGTCCCTGTCTCCTATTGTATATAGGTACAGAACAGGCTTTGTTCTTATTGATTTTGTACTCAAGATGAATAGTGTCTAAAACTTAGCAGTTGGTTAACATATGTTGAACCAATAAGAGATGTGAAAATTGCTTAAGTAACGCCATGTGTTTTGAAAGCTAGTTTTGGAATTACTTTATACTTTCCATATTATAGCTAAACCCTTATAGAATGTAAGTATTTAAAGCCCCTTAAAATTCCTTAAGAGGGGATATACCATGTGTTTTACAATGAGGGATGAAGAATGGCAAATTTGGATTATTAAATTAATAAGGAAAAATACCAGAAAATTTAAAAGCATACAAATATGTTTCTGGTGACATTTCCTACAATAGATCTGCCTGACAGTGGAAACTTCAGAAACTTTCAGATAAAACCTAGATATTTATTTCACAGTGTTTGCAAAGAAAGGTCCGTTTTGTCTAATTAGAAATAGCATGAATGTGTTTTCTGAGAGTATTATAAATCAGGGAAGGTAATTGCAGATGATGGGATATATTTAAAAAACTCTGATGTACTAGTAGCTTAACTATGTATATATATATATATATATACACAATATATATATATAAATTATATATACACATATTTATACATATATTTATACATTATACATATTTATAAATATATTTATATATACATGTATCATTTATATATTTATACATGTATATTTGTATATGTATATGTGTATAAATATACATGTACAAATATATAAATTGTGTATATATATGCATATATATACACATATATTTATAGATAGATAAATAGATAGATGCCAAATAATACAAATGTCAGCTTTATGAACTTACAGGTCTAGAATGAAATCAGTGAAGAATTTCTAAAGCCTATGGGAAGACATTGGGATGCTGACACAGTATTGAAACTAGTAAGTAAATTCAGAAGCACCTGATTTCTTTTTTCTTTCATTATCTTTTAATCATTTGTTTGTTTTTCCTCATTCTTAGTCTCACTCGAGTATGGAATTTCTCTTCAGTTCATCCTCCTGTTCCATCCATCATTCATGTATTTTCTTAATTTCTTGTTCTTTCCAGGTTCCATAGTAGAAATGGCATTTGCTCACTTGCACAATCATTTGAAAAATATGTATTGAATGTCCACTAAGCAGATAGATTTTGGAATGAGACACTTATGGGTTCAAATCCTGATTCAGCCACACAGCAGCTGTATGAGTTTTCTTTTCTCGTGATCTAATTATCAAATCCCTGAAGTTGGGAGAAACAAACCACTGCCACACGTGAAGAAGGCCACTTGAAATAAATCTCAGAAATAGGCAGAAAGCACGCAAACAAACAGAAATGTAAGAATGTGTTCTACAAACTGTACAACACAATACAAATGTTTGCAGGAAGAGGAGAGAGATTCGCCCAGTTTTCAGGGATATGTGACATTTCCTACTTCAAACCACTGTCGACAGTCTGGGTCAAAGATTCCACTAAGTAAGAAAGTGAGAACTCTTAGAAGTAAAATAAGAATGTTCTATGGGAAATTAAGGTATTCATAATATTCAGAGTATGTAAGTCAGAATTTAGGAATGGAAACCTTGTGGAACATTAGAAGTCTCTTATACAAGGTGGATTAGCGAACATAGCATTGTAGTCAATATAAAGTGTGTTCCTATGTTTCCATTTCTCAAGCTCATGATTCCTATTGATTTAATTCAATGAACCCAATTCATATAAATGGGGATTAGTGTGACATATGGACTCCTGCAGGAGTAAGATGGGGATTTAAGAAGGGTGGCTTTGTTCGTAAAGTGCACGAGAACATCCAGGAATGGAAGAACTGAACCAATCTGAGAAGTGAATATTGAACTTGCTTACTGTTTACCTTATATCATGAAATAATATTCAGTCCATTTGAAAAATGGACCTCACAGATACCTCTCTTTCAAAAAAAAATTATTATTACAAACAAGCCTGACTCTCTTCCCTCCTTTATCCCTCACCCTCTCTCCCTCCTTCTCAAATGTTTCAGCATGAAGACAGAGAAGTTCAATAATCATTAATTTTACAAAGCCTATTTGAACAATGCTAATACTTTGAGCAAATAGCATAATATATACTCATCTTTTTATGAGGAAACTTTAAAGAATTTACTGAAATCCAGGAAAACACAATGACTCAATTTCACAGCTAATGCACACATATTTATAGTTGGTCACATCTTTTAATGTGAATCCCTCTATTTGCCTGAAGGCAACAGAACCTGTCAGGAAGGACCTGTTAATAATTCCTTGATGCCCTGAGAGTGTCTTGCACTTTCACCTTGCTTTTTTTTGGTTCTGTGCTCAGACTGATCCAGAATATACGACTGATACATCCTTAGCATGTTCTTTATACCAACAGGGACAACGCATTTGCATAGGTAGAGAAAATAATTTATTTTTTTTAACGTTTATCTATTTTTGAGAGAGATAGAGAGCAAGAGCATGTGCATGAGTGGGGGACAGGCAGAAAGTGAGGGAGATGCAGACTCCAAAGCAGGCTCCAGGCTCTGAGCTGTCAGCACAGAGCCCAATGTAGGGCTCAAACCCGCAAACTGTGAGATCATGACCTGGGCAGAAGTTGGATGCTTATATCATTTTATATATTATATTATATTATATTATATTATATTATATTATATTATATTATATTATATTATATTATATTATATGTGTGTATATATATATATATACACACATACGTACATACATACACACACAGTGGAATATTACTTGGTGATAAGAAAAGAATGAAATATGCCATTTGCGGGGCACCTGGGTGGTTCAGTTAGGCGTCTGACTGATTCAGGTCATGATCTCGCAGTTTGTGGGTTCGAGCCCTCATCCAGCCCCTCTGCTTACAGCTCAGAGCCTGGAGCCTGCTTCAGATTCTGTGTCTCCTCCTGTCTCTGCCCCTCCCATGCTCATGCTCTGTCTCTCTCTGTCTCTCAATAATAAATACACATTAAAAAATTTTAAAAAAATAGAAATATGCCATTTGCCATTTGCAACAACATGGATGGAAATAGAGTGTATTATGCTAAGTGAAATAAGTCAGAGAGACAAATATGATTTCACTCATATGTGGAATATAAGATACGAAACAGCTGAATATAAGGGAAGAGAAGCAAAATGATGTAAAAACAGAGAGGGAGACAAACCATAAGAGACTTAATTACAGAGAACAAACTGAGGGTTGCTGGCAGGGTGTTGGGTGGGGAATGGGCTAAATGGGCAAGGGGCATTAAGGAGGACACTTATTGGGATGAGCAACGGGTGTTATATGTAAAGGATGAATCACTAAATTCTATTCCTGAAATCATTATTAACTAACTTGGATTTAAATTTAAAAAAAGAAAGAAGGAAGGAAGGAAGGAAGGAAGGAAGGAAGGAAGGAAGGAAGGAGAAAAAAGAAAGAGAAAGAAGGAAAGAAAGAAAGAAATTAGGCTTAAAGAATGGGCAAGGACCATATTAAGTGGGACTTCATAGGTTGCAATAATTTTTACCTGTGTCCTAAAGGCTGTAGAAAATTATTAAACAGTTTAAACAAGAATTAATAAGTAAATAATCTCTTTTGCACATAATAGAGTAGATTAGCACACTAACTCTGGAGTTACCTCCAACTCCTGCTGGAGTTTGAATCCCAGTTTAGCTACTTATCAGCTGTGTTATCTTAGAACCATTTAGGGTGAGCACTGGGTGTTGTATGGAAACCAATTTGACAATAAATTTCATATATAAATAAAAAAAAAAAAAGAAATGTGTTTCAACCTCTCAGGGCTCAGTCATTTTTTTCAGTGATAACAACATATTCATGTATGAATATCTTGCAAATATTGAAATAAT
>NW_024419077.1:0-7320 GCF_014898765.1 Herpailurus yagouaroundi
GATTCTGGCCGGGGATTCTTGGTGCCTGACCCGCCGCCTCCCACGGGACTCCTGCGCGGGACAAAAGTGACAGGAGCCGGACCAGCTCCGAGTTCTGCCCCTCCGTCCTGCTGCGACTCTGCTCCACGGACTGAAGGCGCCTTAGGATGATACCGGATGGAAACACGCTCGTTCTCCTCTACTCGGTAGAAAAAATCTGGGATTTCTGAAGGACGTCATAGTTAGTGAAAGTGTAAGCCGCCAGATCTCTCTTAGTTTTGGGGATTCCACCGGTTTACAAAGGACTGTAAAATGCTACTGTTTTTCAAGGGCTCGCTTTGAGGGTCTGAAAGGCAAGGGGGGTGAGGGCCCGAGGGCGGGTGGGGAGAAACGGGAAAGCGTGGACGAGAAAAGTAAGGAGGTAGGAAAGAGAAGGGGCGCCCTCCGAGGGCGAGTTCACGCACTGGTTCGGTTGCCCCTTCCGGCTCCCTCTACAGTGCTCCCACGTGTGGGGGAGAGAATTTCGGCTCTACCTGGAAAGCCCGAACCTGCTTGGCTGGCGTTTGTCCTTGCAGTTTCTTTTCATTAATTGTGGGGGTCAGAGTAGGAGGGTAAATAGACCTGCAAGTTATTGGGAACCAAATCAGGACCTTGTTGGATTCCTTGGCATTAACTGGCAAGTAGACTTTCCCTCCCTTTTCTCGCCTTGCAAGACGACTGCTGGCAATAGCGGGCCTAGAGAGGGTCATGGCACCCAAGACCATGAAGATTGCCAGGGAACAGTCCTTGCTGGACATGTGGTGGCTGAGCAGACTGTGCCCTTCCAGAACAGGGAGTCTGAGGGCCTGGCCAGGAGACTAGGCAAGGGGACCAGAGTCACGGTTACTCAATGGGCTTTCTCCATAGGATCGCAGACCTTCCTTTTAGATCCCCTCCTCCTTTACTAGAGCGATTCTTTTAATGGAACTGCATTTACACATAGATTTTAGTACCCTTATCTGACCAACCATAGCCTCACTCCCTACCAAGATCTGAGCTCCAGACTTTTCTTCAAGGAGAAGATGCCCTTCCCTTTCTTTTCCCACCTGAACTGTTCTAACTCAAGCTGAGTGACCAGGACAGCCCCTCACCGGTCTCCTTGGGTTAGGACGGGCAGATGCTCCTCAGCTCCCCGCCCCTTGGCAGCCCCACATAGGTGTGTGTGACTTCAGTCCATACAGCATACCCAAGGCTTACATCTCTCAAAACTCCTTCCCCTCACCCTGGATCTGTATTCTGCTACATTATACCCATTGCAGAGTGATACAGTTTTCTTCTTGTCTTTGCTGTTGCCTACCCAGCACCCCAGCATTTTTCTTCTTTTGTTCTTGGAATTATTGCTCTTTCTTTGGGTAACGTCTTCCTGGTACTGTTCATGAAGGTCCTCTGCCTTCGTTTGCTCCAGGAGAGGGCATTGACCCAAGCTGAGCCAATCAGACCTAGATCCTGTACTTCCCTGGAATATGAAAAGGGGGGGGGGGGGGGCCGGGGAGGGTGCTTGACCAAAGAGCAAATAAACTTCAGCTTAATCCACTAAAAAAAGAGTCCTTGGGGTGCCTGAGTGGCTCAGTCCCATTAAGTGTGGGACCCTTGGTTTCAGCTCAGGTCATGATCTCTTGGTTGGTGAGTTCCAGCCTCATGTTGGGCTCTGCCCTGACAGTGCAGAACCTAGTTGAGATTCTCTCTCTCCCCCTCTCTCTCTACCCCTCCCCTGTTTGCTCTCTCTCTCTCTCAAAATAAGTAAGTAAACATGGAAAAAGTTGAAAGAAAAAGAGCCCCTGAAGACACTGGTCTTTTGTTCCTGCTATTTGTATCCTACGTGGCTCAACTGAATATAGAGTTTACACAGTTTAAATAATATAATAATTGACCCATCAAATTATGATACAAATATATTGGAGGATAAGGCCAGGGGAGGTGTGTTGGGTGTGTGGGTGTTGATGGAGGAGTATGTGA
Organism: Herpailurus yagouaroundi; assembly: GCF_014898765.1. Taxonomy (NCBI): domain Eukaryota; kingdom Metazoa; phylum Chordata; class Mammalia; order Carnivora; family Felidae; genus Herpailurus; species Herpailurus yagouaroundi. Next base: position 1,975 of record NW_024419077.1, read on the forward strand.
AAGAGAGATAACGTCTACAATTTAAAAGTCAAAGAGTAGTAAAGGAAATGAGTATATATAACTTTGATAAAGCTATGTCCCAAACACAAAATAATTCTTTTGCCACATATGTACATGTATGTAAATTTAAAGTTTATTGTTTGTACCCTGAATATAAGTGTATATATAGTCATATTAATAGCTCTTTTCATGGAAGTATTCTGGGTTTGGTGTCATGCACAGAACGCCTTCCCACTCGAGGTCTATAAAAATGTTAGCAAAAATAGGTTCAAAAGAAATGGTAGGTAAGTACTATCCAATTTTGGCAAAACAGTGGAGAAAAGAATGTTCTCATAAAACACGGGGAATATGACCGGCTACATTTTCTCTTCAGGGTAACTAGGCAGGAATTAGCAAAATTAGAAATGTGCAAATATTTTGATCTGGCAGTTCCATTTCTGGGACTCTGTAGAGAGGAAAACAAGTGATGACATATTTGTGTAACGCTGTTTCCTGCAGTAGCTTTTTTTTTTTTTTACATTTATTTATTTTTTGAGAGACAGAGCACAAGTTAGGGGGGTGGCAGAGAAAGAAGGAGTCATAGAATCCAAAGCAGGTTCTAGGCTCCGAGCTGTCAGCACAGAGACTGACGCCGGGCTCCAACTCACAAACCATGAGATCATGACCTGAGAGAAGTCGGACACTTAACCAACTGAGCCACCCAGGTGCCCCTCCCTGCAGTAGTATTTGTGATAATAAGTGTTAGAACCAATTGCATGACCATCAGTTAGAGACTGTTTGAGTAATGACTTATTTACATCAAGAAGGATATTAACTAAAATGAACAGTGCGGGTAACAAAAACACTGATGGCAATGGCACTAGTAAGAGCTAATTTGTACTGAAACATTTGCTACGTGAGAGTAACTGGCTACCTGCTTTCCTTCCACATCTAAACTTTGGACAACCCAAGTACTCCATTTGGCTCATTTTACATGTAAAAATGGAGGCACAGAAAAGTCAAGTAACTTTTTTGCACAAGTTAGGTTTCCCATCCAGATCATGCACCTCAGGTTCTCTTGTTCTTCATTTGAGGGATTTATAATATTCCAAATATGCTAAGCTGTAAAAACCAGCCTCAGAAGTGTAGGGAAGATGGATTGCCGGTGTAGATTAGGTATGCTCTGGGGCCCCAAAACTTTGCTCCCAAAGGGGCACTCTTTGCTTGTGGTGCCTGAGGACCAGGGCCATAAATTCAATATCCCGAGTAGAAAGAGTTAAGGCAATGTCGCCAGAAACACAAGCGTCCCTGGGTGGGCTCGAACCACCAACCTTTCGGTTAACAGCCGAACGCGCTAACCGATTGCGCCACAGAGACACCCGGTGGAGATGGCTGTGGGTTGTTGTGAGTCAATTGTATTATATACATAATAGTCTGACGCTTGTGGTCAGAATCTTAGGATTTCCAATCATCAGATAAATGAATAGATATAATGCACATGATATCTCTAGTTAACCCTGCTGTATGGTATACTTGAAAGTTCTCATTAAATAGTTAAGAGTTCTTATCAAAAGGAAAAAATACATTTAAAAAATTTTGTATCTGTATGAGATGATAGATGTTCACCAAATTTCACGATATATGGAAGTCAGGTCATTATGCTGTACACCTTAAATTTCTACAGAACTGTATCTCATTTCAATCTCAATAAAACCGGGGAGGGGGCACCTGGGTGGCTCAGTCGGTTGAGCGGCTGACTTCAGCTAGGGTCATGATCTCGTGGTTTGTGAGTTCAAGCCCCGCATGGGGCTCTGTGCTGACCTCGGAGCCCGGAACCTGCTTCGGATTTGCGTCTCCTTCTCTCCCTGCCCCACTTGTGCTCTGTCAAAAATAAATAAATGTAAAAAAGGGTTTTTATTTTTAAATATTCAAGCCCCGCATGGGGCTCTGTGCTGACCTCGGAGCCTGGAACCTGCTTCGGATTCGCGTCTCCTCTCCCTGCCCCACTTGTGCTCTGTCAAAAATAAATAAATGTAAAAAAAGGTTTGTTTTTTTTTTAATAAAAAACTGGGGGAGGGGGAGGAGTATGTTATACATAATCACCTCATTGTACAAACTTACAGAGAAGTGTTCTTTATCCCCGAGCTAGGGCACAGAAGCCTGAGGGCGCAGGCACATTGAGGCCCGGAGTCTGTGGCCAGTTAAATGTGGGTATACTGACATGGAGCTCCGAATGAATGCAGAACTCCGACGGTCGAACAACAGGCCCCCAGGTGACAACCGCAGCCTCTCGGTCTGACGTCATCCATTTTCCAGTTCTTTGCTTCACTTCTTCTGTCCACGAATCGCCCCGATCCTGACCGGCGGGCGCGCTCGCGAAGCACCAGAATCGGCGGTGCCTCCACCGCGCTGCGCACCCCCTGCCCCCCCGGGATGCCCCTGATGTAGACTCCATGGGGCAGGGACCTTGGGTTTGCTCACGGTGCAGTCCCTCGCTTACAACATTGCCTGGCACTTAGTAGGAGCCCAATAAATGCTCGGTGAAGGAGTCCATTCCGCCGCAGGGTCCTGGAGGGGACACGAAAGGCACCAAGAATTTCACCTTGCACTGTCAGTTTTAGTTTTGGAGAATACCCCGAATGGGAAGACGTGAAAGGCAGCCATTCTTTAAAATCTTTATACTCGAAGCTGTTTTAGAACCAGGTCAAGGTCCCGATCGTGGAAACGTCTAGAGGACACAACCTAGAATGTCACTGAGTTTCCCACCCTGGAAGGTGCGGCGGCCTCAGCCTAGGGGACGCCGGTGGGCGCAGGGAGAAAGGTGAACGAGGAAAGCTGAAGAGAAGAAAGCGGGTGGCAGTCTGGAGAGCAAGGAAGAAAGGGCAAAGGGAGGACAGGAGTGAAAAGAAAGCTGAGAGGCACCAACACTAGCTGCTGAAAGAAAAACCAGTTAGAAAACGTTGCGGCTATTGAGGTCAATTAATAGCCCTCAACCACAGCACACCCAGTCGGTGGCGTGCGGTGATGGTTAGTGGTTAGTACTCCGCGATGCGACCCTAGTAACCTTGGCTTGAATCTGAGTTGTGACGTTGTCTAACTCGCTATTTTCCTCTTTAAACAAACCCCCAGTAAAGCCGGAGATACGGTGCGATTTCCCGCTTTGAAACTGGTGACCGTCGGCAGTTAGATCGGGCTCTCGAGGTCCCCCGTGGCGGTGCTCCCAGCCTGAGCCCTCCACCCGCCTAACCTGGGGTAAGGCCGCAGGTCGCCGCGAGCCAAAGTCTGCAGCGCCCGCATTCCGCACCCCTTATCCCGGCTCCCGCCCTCGCCCCCCAAGGGGCAAGGCAAAGACTACAAAAGGGCCTGACGGGCTGTGAGAAAGGAAACAGCGTGCATCTGGAACCACTAACTTTAATTTATGCGTCAGACTCTGAAGAAAAGCATCCAGCATGGTTGGGAAACGAATTCTTAGGAGAAGTTTAGGCAACCGACCTACTATTAAGTAGAAGACATCCCAGCTTTTCATCATCTAGTTTGTTCAGTCCGTAATGTATGGTTTCTGCTGTCTCAATTATCATACAGTGAAACTGACTTTCTTTTGGTACAAATTCTCCATAATTAGAATACATAAGTTTCATCTCACCAAAAATCTTAGTGCTATCTTGTTACAGTGTTACAGTCACATCTCCCCCGCAAACATAAGCCCTTGGGATCACTGATCTGTTCATCACTATAGTTCTGTCTTTTTGAGAATGTCCTAAGAATGGAAGTATATAGTATGTAGCCGTTTGAGACTGGCTTCTTTTACTCAGCACAGTGACTTAGGGATTTCTTTAAGTTGTTGTATACATCAAGAATTCCTTTTTATTGTTGGGTATTCCATCCAGTGGGTGAACCACTGTTTTGTCTATCAATTAATCCCTTGAAAGATATTCGATGATTGTACTTTCAGCTCTTACAAATAAAGCCTATGAGAATTCCTGTACAGGTTTTTCTGTGAACATAAATTTTCATTTCTTCAAGGCAGATTGCTGGGATTGTGTTTACTAGATTATATAGTACTTATATGCTTAACTTTATGAGAAACTGCCAAATCTTTTCCAGGGTAGCTGTGCCATTTTGTATTCTCACAAGCAGCGTATGAAAATTCTGCTTACTTCTTATCTTAGACACTTGGTACTGTCATTCTAGCAGGTGTATATTGGTATCTCATTATGTTTTAATTTGCATTTCCCTAATGTCTAATGATGTTCATGTGCTTATATCCTCTAGGGAAGTGTCTGTTCATATCTTTTGCCTTTTTGTTGTTGTTGTTGTTATTGTTGTTGTTTCCTTGTTAATTTTAAGATTTTTTTTAATATATGAAATTTATTGTCAAATTGGTTTCCATACAACACCCAGTGCTCATCCCAAAAGGTGCCCTCCTCAATACCCATCACCCACCCTCCCCTCCCTCCCACCCCCCATCAACCCTCAGTTTGTTCTCAGTTTTTAACAGTCTCTTATGCTTTGGCTCTCTCCCACTCTAACCTTTTTTTTTTTTTTCCTTCCCCAAGATTTCTTTATACATCTTGTCACCAACCTTTTTGTCATCTTTGTGATTTGTTGATTTTTATTCTCTCAATCTGTAACTGTCCATTCTCTCAGCTATTTTTTTAAACAAACATTATTAATTTCAATGAAATACAATTTATTGATTTTTTTTCTTTTACTGGATAGAATTTTTGGTGACATATCTAAGAACACTGCCTAACCCCAGGTCATGAAGACTTCCTTCTATAAATTTTTTAGTTTTACATTTTACATTTAGTCTGTGCTCCATTGTGAGTTAGTTCTTGTATAAACTGTAGTGTAGGTGGAAGTTTCATTCATCTAGATGTCCAATTATTCCAACACAATTTGTTGAAAAGAAAAAAGTCTTCATCAAATTGCTTTTACACCTTCATCAACAATCAATTGGACATATTTCCGTAGTCCTATTTCTGGACTCTCCATTCTATTTAATTGGTCTGTTTGTCTACCCTTTGCTTATTCACAATATATCCCTAACTGTAGCTTTATAGTAAGTCTTAAAGTTGGGTAGTGTTATTCCTATACCTTTATGCTACTTTTACAAAAGTATTTTTAGTTCTTTTAAGGTCTCTCTCTCTCTCTCTCTCTCTCTCTCTCTCTCGGCCATTCCAGGCCACCAAAATGAGAATCTGTTTATATCTACAAAAAACTTTAAAACTACAAAGACTCTGAATAGAATGAAAACACAACGGCCTTCTTTTCCTATGGTGTCTTCTTGGAGTAGATCCAGGCAGGAAGAAGGGGGAGCCCCGTGGGAGGCGGCGGGTCAGGCACCAAGAATCCCCGGCCAGAATC
>NW_024419078.1:0-1944 GCF_014898765.1 Herpailurus yagouaroundi
TTGAGATAGGCCTGGATTGCAATGTATTTTCCTCTCAGGACTGCCTTTGCTGCATCCCAAAGCGTTTGGATTGTTGCAATTTCATTTTCATTTGTTTCTGTATATTTTTAAATTTCTTCTGTAATTTTCTGGTTGACCCATTCATTCATTAGTAGGGTGTTCTTTAACTTCCATGCTTTTGGAGGTTTTCCAGACTTTTTCCTGTGGTTGATTTCAAGCTTCATTGCATTGTGGTCTGAAAGTATGCATGGTATGATTTCAACTCCTGTATACTTATGAAGGGCTGTTTTGTGACCCAGTATGTTATCTATCTTGGAGAATGTTCCATGTGCACTCGAGAAGAAAGTATATTCTGTTGCTTTGGGATGCAGAGTTCTAAATATATCTGTCAAGTCCATCTGATCTCATTCAGTGCCCTTGTTTCTTTATTGACCATGTGTCTAGATGACCTATCCATTTCTGTAAATGGAGTATTAAAGTCCCCTGCAATTACCACATTCTTATTAATAAGGTTGCTTATGTTTGTGAGTAATTGTTTTATATATTTAGGGTCCTGTATTTGGTGCATAGACATTTATAATTTTTAGCTCTTCCTGATGGATAGACCCTGTGATTATTACATAATGCCCTTTTTCATCTCTTGTTACAGCCTTTAATTTAAAGTCTAGTTTGTCTGATATAAGTATGGCTACTCCAGCTTTTTTTTGGCTTCCAGTGGCATGATAAATAGTTCTCCATCCCCTCACTTTCAATCTGAAGGTGTCCTCAGGTCTAAAATGAGTCTCTTGTAGACAGCAACAGATGGGTCTTGTTTTTTTTATCCATTCTGATACCCTATGTCTTTTGGTTGGCGCATTTAATCCATTTACATTCAGTGTTATTATAGAAAGATATGGGTTTAGAGTCATTGTGATGTCTGTATGTTTTATGCTTGTAGTGATGTCTCTGGTACTTTGTCTCACAGGGTCCCCCTTAGGATCTCTTGTAGAGCTGGTTTAGTGGTGACAAATTCCTTCAGTTTTTGTTTGGGAAGACCTTTATCTCTCCTTCTATTCTAAATGACAGACTTGCTGGATAAAGGATTCTCGGCTGCATCTTTTTTCTGTCTAGCACACTGAAAATCTCGTGCCAATTCTTTCTGGCCTGCCAAGTTTCAAAAGAGAGATCCGTCACGCGTCTTATAGGTCTCCCTTTATATGTGAGGGCACGTTTATCCCTTGCTGCTTTCAGAATTTTCTCTTTATCCTTGTATTTTGCCAGTTTTACTATGATATGTCGTGCAGAAGATCGATTCAAGTTACGTCTGAAGGGAGTTCTCTGTGCCTCTTGGATTTCAATGCCTTTTTCCTTCCCCACTTCAGGGAAGTTCTCAGCTATGATTTCTTCAAGTACCCCTTCAGCACCTTTCCCTCTCTCTTCCTCCTCGGGGATACCAATTATGCGTATATTATTTCTTTTTAGTGTATCACTTAGTTCTCTAATTTTCCCCTCATACTCCTGGATTTTTTTATCTCTCTTTTTCTCAGCTTCCTCTTTTTCCATAACTTTATCTTCTAGTTCACCTATTCTCTCCTCTGCCTCTTCAATCCGAGCCGTGGTGGTTTCCATTTTGTTATGCATTTCATTTAAAGCGTTTTTCAGCTCCTCGTGACTGTTCCTTAGTCCCTTGATCTCTGTAGCAAGAGATTCTCTGCTGTCAGCTCTACTGTTTTCAAGCCTAGCGATTAATTTTATGACTATTATTCTAAATTCACTTTCTGTTATATTATTTAAATCCTTTTTGATCAGCTCATTAGCTGTTGTTATTTCCTGGAGATTCTTCTGAGGGGAATACTTCCGCTTGGTCATTTTGGATAGTCCCTGGCGTGGTGAGGACCTGCAGGGCACTTCCCCTGTGCTGTGGTGTATAACTGGAGTTGGTGGGCGGAGCCGCAGTCAGACCTG
>NW_024419079.1:0-2691 GCF_014898765.1 Herpailurus yagouaroundi
TTAGGAATCAAAGTAATACTGGCTTCATAGAATGAGTCTGGAAGTTTTCCTTCCCTTTCTATTTCTTGGAATAGCTTGAGAAGGATAGGTATTATCTCTGCTTTAAACGTCTGGTAGAACTCCCCTGGGAAGCCATCTGGTCCTGGACTCTTATTTGTTGGGAGATTTTTGATAACCGATTCAATTTCTTCGCTGGTGATGGGTCTGTTCAAGCTTTCTATTTCCTCCTGATTGAGTTTTGGAAGAGTGTGGGTGTTCAGGAATTTGTCCATTTCTTCCAGGTTGTCCAATTTGTTGCCATATAATTTTTCATAGTATTCCCTGATAATTGTTTGTATCTCTGAGGGATTGGTTGTAATCATTCCATTTTCATTCATGATTTTATCTATTTGGGTCATCTCCCGTTTCTTTTTGAGAAGCCAGGCTAGAGGTTTGTCAATTTTGTTTATTTTTTCAAAAAACCAACTCTTGGTTTCGTTGATCTGCTCTACAGTTTTTTTAGATTCTATATTGTTTATTTCTGCTCTGATCTTTATTATTTCTCTTCTTCTGCTGGGTTTAGGCTGCCTTTGCTGTTCTGCTTCTAGTTCCTTTAGGTGTTCTGTTAGATTTTGTATTTGGGATTTTTCTTGTTTCTTGAGATAGGCCTGGATTGCAATGTATTTTCCTCTCAGGACTGCCTTCGCTGCGTCCCAAAGCGTTTGGATTGTTGTATTTTCATTTTCGTTTGTTTCCATATATTTTTTAATTTCTTCTCTAATTGCCTGGTTGACCCACTCATTCGTTAGTAGGGTGTTCTTTAACCTCCATGCTTTTGGAGGTTTTCCAGACTTTTTTCTGTGGTGATTTCCAGCTTCATAGCATTGTGGTCTGAAAGTATGCATGGTATGATTTCAATTCTTGTAAACTTATGAAGGGCTGTTTTGTGACCCAGTATATGATCTATCTTGGAGAATGTTCCATGTGCACTCGAGAAGAAAGTATATTCTCTTGCTTTGGGATGCAGAGTTCTAAATATATCTGTCAAGTCCATCTGTTCCAATGTCTCATTCAGGGCCCTTGTTTCTTTATTGACCGTGTGTCTGGATGATCTATCCATTTCTGTAAGTGGGGTGTTAAAGTCCCCTGCAATTACCACATTCTTATCAATAAGGTTGCTTGTGTTTATGAGTAATTGTTTTATATATTTGGGCGCTCCGGTATTCAGCGCATAGACATTTATAATTGTTAGCTCTTCCTGATGGATAGACCCTGTCACTATTATATAATGTCCTTCTTCATCTCTTGTTACAGCCTTTAATTTAAAGTCTAGTTTGTCTGATATAAGTATGGCTACTCCAGCTTTCTTTTGGCTTCCAGTAGCATGATAAATAGTTCTCCATCCCCTCACTCTCAATCTAAAGGTGTCCTCAGGTCTAAAATGAGTCTCTTGTAGACAGCAAATAGATGGGTCTTGTTTTTTTATCCATTCTGATACCCTCTGTCTTTTGGTTGGTGCATTTAATCCATTTACATTCAGTGTTATTATAGAAAGATATGGGTTTAGAGTCATTGTGATGTCTGTATGTTTTATGCTTGTAGTGATGTCTCTGGTACTTTGTCTCACAGGGTCCCCCTTAGGATCTCTTGTAGGGCTGGTTTAGTGGTGACAAATTCCTTCAGTTTTTGTTTGCTTGGGAAGACCTTTATCTCTCCTTCTATTCTAAATGACAGGCTTGCTGGATAAAGGATTCTCGGCTGCATATTTTTTCTGTCTAGCACACTGAAAATCTCGTGCCAACTCTTTCTGGCCTGCCAAGTTTCAAAAGAGAGATCAGTCTCGAGTCTTATAGGTCTCCCTTTATATGTGAGGGCACGTTTACCCCTTGCTGCTTTCAGAATTTTCTCTTTATCCTTGTATTTTGCCAGTTTCACTATGATATGTCGTGCAGAAGATCGATTCAAGTTACGTCTGAAGGGAGTTCTCTGTGCCTCTTGGATTTCAATGCCTTTTTCCTTCCCCACTTCAGGGAAGTTCTCAGCTATTATTTCTTCAAGTACCCCTTCAGCACCTTTCCCTCTCTCTTCCTCCTCTGGGATACCAATGATGCGTATATTATTTCTTTTTAGTGTATCACTTAGTTCTCTAATTTTCCCCTCCTACTCCTGGATTTTTTTATCTCTCTTTTTCTCAGCTTCCTCTTTTTCCATAACTTTATCTTCTAGTTCACCTATTCTCTCCTCTGCCTCTTCAATCCGAGCTGTGGTGGTTTCCATTTTGTTATGCATTTCATTTAAAGCGTTTTTCAGCTCCTCGTGACTGTTCCTTAGTCCCTTGATCTCTGTAGCAAGAGATTCTCTGCTGTCAGCTATACTGTTTTCAAGCCCAGCGATTAATTTTATGACTATTATTCTAAATTCACTTTCTGTTATATTATTTAAATCCTTTTTGATCAGCTCATTAGCTGTTGTTATTTCCTGGAGATTCTTCTGAGGGGAATTCTTCCGCTTGGTCATTTTGGATAGTCCCTGGCGTGGTGAGGACCTGCAGGGCACTTCCCCTGTGCTGTGGTGTATAACTGGAGTTGGTGGGCGGAGCCGCAGTCAGACCTGATGTCTGCCCCCAGCCCACCGCTGGGGCCACAGTCAGACTGGTGCGTGCCTTCTCTTCCCCTCTCCTAGGGGCGGGATTCACTGTGGGGTGGGGTGGCC
>NW_024419080.1:0-4337 GCF_014898765.1 Herpailurus yagouaroundi
TGCACTTTGTTTTTATTCCGTGGATGGATGGTCTCCCATCTATTGTGGTGATGGTCACTTCATTCTGAGAAGTATGTGCCTTTGAACAACGTAAACTGAAATTCTGGTGAATAGTGCCTCTTAAGGTTTGCTTATTTTTCCTAATGTGCAAGTGGTAAGTTCCCCGTCAGTCTCCTGCTCTGTGGCTCCAGGAAGAGAGGGGGGTTCGGGAATAGGGGCTGCGTGTGTTAGTTCTCCGTAGATCTCCACTGGGGCCTCCCGACAGTGCAGGAGTCAGAGGTCTGGGGTTTGGGAAGGCGGGCCGCCCCCCCCCCCCCAGAGGACTCTGACTGGGATCGGAGGGCTCCGCCTCTGGTCTTGGTCCTGTTGTTCACAGTCAGTTTTGTGGCGTTGGGCCAGCGACTTCGCCTTTTCCTCGTCTGCAGAGATAATGTCCACCTTGCCCTTGCTTGTGAGGGTCGAGTAGGATGAGCGTGGGGACGCCGTTGGCGTCCAGTGGGGGCTCAGTAAAGGTCAGTGGCTTCTCCTGTTCCGGCCCTCCCTCATGGCTGCACCTTCACTCTGGTGGGTGGGTAAAACGAAAAACAAAACAACAGAAAAAAGCTTTGCTGCAGGTGGTCCCTGTGGCTTGGAAATTGCGAGTGGCAAAAGCCTCGGATTCCATCCAAAGTGGCTTTAAAAGTATTTTTTCAAATTATAAAAATAACTCATGAAAAAATACCCAAATGGTAGACGTCGCAGTAGAGTAAAACGGGAACGTCTCTTCACCTTAAGACTTCACAGTCTCTCGTGGCGAGGGCCTCTGACAGTTTAGTGCCCACCCTCCCAGGCCTTCCTCTGAGCCAGACCACCTGCAAACAGGTGTCACCCACATCGATACGGTTATCACAGAGTCACAGGCCGTGCGAGCTGTGCAAATTCTCGCTGGTGCTCACACCCCAGCTACTCAGGAAATCCGAGCAAGTAACTCAAAGGCACAGTAGGCTGTGCTTTGTCAGAGAGCACCGCCCGCGTTCTGAAGCCAGTGTCCCACTGACCCTGGGCTCTGGCGGTGGCGTCTGCAGTCTGGTGGCCTGTGTGTGTGTGTGTGTGTGACCTGAACGCGTTTCGTGGTCCTGGCCGAACGGAGGCGGCTTCCTAGGAAGACCCAGAGGGGTGGCCCTTGGGAACTTTCAAATGCTCCTGCCCTTCTCTGGGCAGTTTAGGGTGTTGACACAAAGACAGTGGCAGCCGAAAGGGCACTCCTCTTCCCACTGACTTAATCTCCAGGGGAAGACTGAGGTGGTTTGTTGTTGTTGTTAAGCATTTTATAATCCCTTTAACACTGTCGGAGCAGCATGGGAGAGCCTTCCTCTGGCCTTTTCCAGGTCTGGCTGGCTTGTCTTATGCTGCCAGTGGGCCTGAGGAGGCAGAATCAGCAGGTGCAGGGGCGGAAAACATCTTCCCTTCTTCCCTTCTGGGTGCTCTTTCTGGTCTAGTAATTAAATAGACATAAAACAGATGAACAGGAGAAAAACTAATGTTGTACGTACGGGGGACTCCAAGAAGTGACCAAAGCAGGTGGCTTTTATGCCTTTTAGGCAGAGAGACAAGAAAACTGTGAAGAATTGACGAGACGAAGGGGGTTTGGACTTGGGGCCGAAAGTTAGTGAAAAGGAGTAAGGTTTGTTTTTACGGCCCTGTCGGCCCTAAATTCCCCGTCTCTGGTGATAAGGCAAACGTCTGTCCTCCTGGTGCAGGGAGGGTGCCTCTCACACAGGAGACTCATTTCCTGCTTTCAGGGGGACAGGCAGGGCCACGGCGTCCTTGCTGCTTCTGAGAGACTTTAATTCATGATCGTCCGTGTGCCAAAGTGGCATGTTTGGAGGCGGCATTTTCTGTGCTCCTTCACAGACGACTGCAGAGGACTCCAAGAAACCTCAGATCGGAGGACAGTAAGGCTGTTCTTTTTTTTTTTTTTCTTTAAAAGTTTTCTCCAATGCTTATTTAATTTTGAGAGAGAGACAGAGAGACAGAGCAGGAGTGGGGGTTGGGGGGAGCAGAGATTGGGAGACACAGAATCCGAAGCAGGCTCCAGGCTCTGAGCTGTCAGCACAGGGCCCGATGGGGACTGGCACCCACCGACTGCAAGATCATGACCTGAGCCGAGGTCGGCTGCTTAACAAACTGAGCCACCCAGGCACCCTGAGAGTAAGGCTGTTTCAAACCTTCCTGTAAGAGACATGTCTAACTTGAGCTCACAATGTTACTCGTCAGTGTGGAAGCACTTTGGATGGGACTTTCATGTTGGCACTAGAAACTACCCCTTGGTATTCCCGGAAGCAATAGGCAAGCGCTGCCTTTGTTCCTTGGGCTCATGCCTGCGTCTGACGGTCAGTGTGACCTCAGACCTGTGAAGGGAGCGCTGTTGTAGGAAACTGAAATCTTAGTTGAGAGGCAGCACGTCAGAGAAGTTGGGAGTAAGGGGCTGTGGAGTCAGACTGCCTGAGTTCGGATCTGCCCTGCCACCTGCCACGTGCCTCTCACCCGAGGAGGCCACTCGGAGCCTCAGGTGCCGTGTCTGGGGACAGAGAGGCAGGGGAGGTGACGCTGGCCTTGCCTGTGTCGTGGGGCCGCTGTAACACAGTGCACACGCTGAGTACAGCACACGCGTATTCCCCTACGGCTTTGGAGGTCAGAAGCGTGAGTTGAGTTTTCTGGGCTAAAATCAAGGTGTTGGCCAGGTCGGTCTTTCTAGAGGCTCCGGGGGGAGTCTGTTCTTTACCTTACAGCTTCTAGAGGCCGCAGGCATTCTTTGGCGTGCGGCCGCCTCACTCCAACCACTGTCTCCGTGGACGTGTGGCCTCCCTTCCAGTCATGCCTCCCTGTGTCCATCGTTTAAGGATACCTGTGGTTATTTTGGGCCCACCCAGATAATCCCGGATCATCTCTGCCGTCTCAAGGTCCATAACCTTAATCCCATCTGCAAAGCACCTTCTGCCATTGACAGGGGCTGGGGATTCCGACACAGGCACACATGGGGGCCACCATTCAGCCTAGCACCGTCCCTGCCTTGTGGGATTGCTAGGACTGAATGAGACGCACCGGGTCTCGGCCCAGTGCCCCCTCCAAGGTGGTGTGCTGGGCCGTCTTCCCTGCCCCCTGCACCCTCCCCGCGGTCTGACCACCCAGAATGCCGTCGGTCATCACCGTCACAGGACTCTGGTATTTTCTGTGCAGCACTCTACCCCATGCTACGTTCTTGCTCGTTTGTTTCTTCACTGCTTGCCTCTCAACCCCTGCTAGACCAGAAGCTCACAAGAGCAAGGCCTAGGCTCAACGATTGCTTTATCTCCAGGGCCTGGCACGGCGCCAAGCTTTAGTGGGTGGTTAATACATATTTGTTAAATGGATGAATGAGCATCCAGATTCCGAAACACTCCACCGTGGAGCTGTTTTTCTTCCTGTTTTTATGACAACGTAAGCATTTTCCCATGGTCTTAAATATTCTTTCACGATCTCAGTCTTACCCCTTAAGTAATGGTCTTCTGTGTAGCGCGATTTACTTCACCAGTCCCCGGGATCGAGAGGTTGTTCCTTCGGTGACCTTTCCATCCCCGGGAGATGTAGTGGTCTGGAGCAAGGTTGGGTTTGCCAGCCTGCCTGCTGGGGTGTGGCCCTGAACGAGTGAATCAGTCTGACCTCCTTGACCACAAAGGGTAAAGACAATGATGTTACAGATGAATCAAAGAAGCAAATCCACTGTGCTGGTAGACACGCAGGAAGCCTGGGAATGAGCTCTGGTTAACTCAGAAGACTTCAGGAGGAAGAGTTCTTTACAGGTGGATGTGAGCTTTAAAGCCATGCTGAGATGGGGAGAAGGCTCTTTTAACTTCTGGTTTTTGCTTTGCGTTTCAAAATTTAGTAAAGTCAACTTGTTACCACATGCTATGACATGTAGTTAAAACTTTGTAAGTGGTCCTCAATTCTAAAATAACGTGATAGAACCTTCTTAAAGTAACTTGCAGGCTACAATCTGCCAGAAGAGATAAGCAATGTGTTTGGGTAAGCGTATCTGAATGCATATTTAACGCACGCTTAACACATATCTCTGTCATATTTGAATTTGGTGAGACTGTGGGCTCAGGTTGCATGACTTCCAGTGGATGTGGCTCTAGGTGTCGGTAGGAAGCCGGGGGAGGCCGAGGACCCACTCCTGTGTGTGAGAACGGAGCTTTACCACGTTAGCCCTCTTTGGCTCCAGGAACTGAAAGCCAGCAGCAACCCCACAGGCCACTCAGCTGCCTCCTGGGGCTCTTGGGAATCTTGGAGGCTTCTCGAGTTCTCCTGCAGTATAC
>NW_024419080.1:4437-4580 GCF_014898765.1 Herpailurus yagouaroundi
TGGGAGGAAGGAAGAAAGGAAGATGGAAGGATGGATGAATGGATGTTAGTTTCTGGGGAGTGTTGGATGCTTGGAGGGAGGGGGGGGGGGGGGGGGGGGAGGGAGGGAGGGAAGATGACTTCACAGCTGCTGGGTGTCTCCAC
>NW_024419081.1:0-4098 GCF_014898765.1 Herpailurus yagouaroundi
CCCCCCCCCGCCCCCGCCCCCGCCCCCGCCACGAGCCCCGTCCACCCCACCCCTGGCCACCCTCTGTCCCTGACCAGTGCCCTGAATCTGCCCCCATGGAGAAGGGGTTCCATAGCCCCTGCCCCCGCGGCCCTCGGGTCTGCCTCCTGCTCCTGCCTGTTTTCTCTCTCTCTCTGTCTCTCTCCCTCGATGTGCCTGTCTCTGCCTCCCGTTTCACCTTCTCTTTCTGTGTCTGTGTCCGTGTGTCCATCCAATTCTGCCTCAGACATCGTGTTCTTCGGTGAGAACCTCCCGGCGAGGTTCTTCTCCTGCATGCAGTCAGTAAGTGCCCCACCCCCGGCCCGCCCCACGCTCCCCGCTCCCCCGAAGCAGGGGCAGCCGGGCAGTGCCCGGGGGCAGGTGGCTTCCCCAACTAGCTGCGGGGGGGGGGGGGGGGGGGGGGGGGGGGGGGCGCGGTCTCCGTGGGGGGTGCCCCCCGGGCCCCCCCCCCCCCCCCCCCCCCCCTTCGTAGGACTTCCTGAAGGTGGACCTTCTCCTCATCATGGGCACCTCGCTGCAGGTGCAGCCCTTTGCATCCCTCATCGGCAAGTAGGTTGGGAGTGGGGACCGTGGGGGGGCCTCTGGGGAGGGGGGGGAGGCGGGACAGGTCCTTACCACTCGGCTCGCCACCCCCCAGGGCACCCCTGTCTACCCCGCGCCTGCTCATCAACAAGGAGAAGACCGGGCAGGTGAGTTGGCTCTTATTGGAGCCCCCCCTCTCTCCCCTCCCCCTCCCCACCCGGGCCCCACTTTCCCTTTCGCTGCCTTCCTGGAGACCTGGGACCCCTCAGCTCAGGCCAGGGATTCCAGAACCCGGAGGGTCAGAGGTCAGGCCACCTCAACTCGGAGATTCTACAGGCCCCTGGGTCGCTCGGGACTCTTCTGAACCAAGTGACAGACCCCAACTCAGAGCAACCCGAGCCAGAACAGGAGCTCTGTGCCTCCTGCAAGTGAAGAGTCAGGGCGCGTTGGTCGGGAGGCGCCCCCTCCCTCTTTTGGCTCTTCTCCTGAGGTGGCCTCCCTCCCTCATCCCTGGGGAGGGCTGCTTCCTCCAACAGGCCAAACATGCCATGTGCCAGATGCTGTCCTAAGCACTTTCCTTTTTGTATTCATTTTTATCTTTAAAAATTTTATCTTGGGGCGCCTGGGTGGCCCAGTCGGTTATGCGTCTGACTTCGGCTCAGGTCCATGATCTCACGGTTTGTGAGTTCGAGCCCTGAGTCGGGCTCTGTGCTGACAGCTCGGAGCCTGGAGTCTGCTTCGGATTCTGTGTCTCCCTCTCTCTGCCCCTCCCCTACTCACACTCTGTCTTTCTCTGTCTCTCAAAAGTAAATGTAAAAACAAAATTTTTAAAAAATTTTTATCTTAAGCCGGCTCCACACCCAACATGGGGCTTGAACTCATGACCCTGAGATTAAGAGTTGTGTGCTCTAGGGGCGCCTGGGTGGCTCAGTCGGTTAAGCGTCCGACTTCAGCTCAGGTCATGATCTCACGGTTCCTGGGTTTGAGCCCCACGTCCGGCTCTATGCTGACAGCTCAGAGCCTGGAGCCTGTTTCAGATTCTGTGTCTCCCTCTCTCCCTGCCGCTCCCCTGCTTGTGCTCTATCTCTCCTTCAAAAATAAATAAACATCAAAAAATAAAAAAATAAAAGACAGTTGCGTGCTCTACCGACTGAGCCAGCCAGACGCCCCCTAAGTACTTTCTAAGTATTAACCCGCCGACGGTCCAGGGCTAGGAGTGGTTTGGTAGTTGCCCCTACTCTACAGATAAGGAAACTGAGGTTCAGAGAGGCCAAGTCACTTGAACAAAGTCACAGAGCAGGGAACAAACCCAGGCCACCTGGCTCCAGCGTCTGTGCTCTGAGCTCCCCGCCCGCCCCCACAGACTGACCCTTTCCTGGGGATGATGATGGGCCTGGGAGGAGGCATGGACTTCGACTCCAAGAAGGCCTATCGGTGAGTCCTGGGCCTGTGAGGGTCAGGGCCAAGGTGAGAGGGAGGGTGTGAAGATACACGGACTGGGAAGAGCGGGCAGGGCCCTGGGACAAGCCTGGGAGCTCTGACTGTCCCACCCACAGGGACGTGGCCTGGCTGGGTGACTGTGACCGGGGCTGCCTGGCCCTTGCTGACCTCCTTGGATGGAAGGTAAGGAGTTGGGCCACCTCGGCCCACCCTGAGCCCAGTCCCTAGTCCCCTGCCCCACAGGTTCTCTGACCCCAGGATGCACGGTGACCTCTGACCTCGGTGAACTTTGCCCCCCGCAGGAGGAGCTGGAGGACCTCGTCCGGAAGGAGCATGCCCGCATAGATGCCCAGCAGGCGGGGTCGGGGAGCCCTAACCCCAACCCTTCAACTTCGCCCAGGAAGTCCCCACCTCCTGCCAAGGAGGAGGCCAGAACCCCGGAGGGAGAGAAACCCCAGTGACAGCCACGCCCCCCGGGGAAGGATGCCCAGCAAATCCGGGACAGCAGAGCCCCAGCCAGCCCTGGCCCCCTCTAACTTGCAGCTCTCATCTGGGGAGCTCAGAACCTCGTCCCAGTCTCTTAACCACTTCCTCTCAAAACTGGGTTCCCAGCCCCCTGACCCTGGCAGATCTCTAACACCTCCCAGGGGCCGAGGCCTGGGCAGCCCGGCTGTAACAGCCCGCGGTCTCTAACCACCCGCAGGGCCGAGGGTCAACCTCCCCTCATCTCTAACTGCTCCCCGGGCCAGGGCCGCCTCTAAACTCCTAACTATTCCGCCCCGGGCCCCAGGGCTCCCAGGGCTCCCAGGGCTCCCCCTGCCCTCCACTGCTCCTCGGGGCCTGTGGCCAAGCAGGGCCAGTCCAACCTACCCTGGGCGGGCCCCTCAAACATCACTCCCACTCAGTGGGGGGAGCTGAGCCTGAAGGCCTCCCTGGTCTGTGTCTCCGACGCCCGAAGCGGGTGCCGGTCCCCTTCCCTTGGGACCCACTTCCCATGCGGGGAGGGGCAGATAATGTTGCTTATTGGAGACAAATTAAAAACAGAAACAACTAACGATCAGCTCTCCAGCCTCCCAGTTCCTTTCTGCGGGCACACGGGGAAGCAGCCGGAGGGCGGGCGGCAGGGAGACTAGAACACCTGCAGGCTCTTACGAGAAACAGCAGAGGGTGTTGACGGGACTCCGGGGCCTGCGACAGCCCCGTGGCTCTTCCCCGTGGGCCCCCAGATGGCCAGAGTCCCTTCCTCCAAAGCCTGGTCACCTAAGGTCTGAGCCCCCAAAAGAGGGGAAGGTTGGTTTCAGATACCCCCCCCCCAGCCCCGCCTCTTCCCCCACCCGCTCAGCTTCCTCTCTCTGTGAGGAACACTTTCACTTCCTGCTACTCCAGGCCTCCCCTCGAAGAACAGGTAGGGGTCCCCAGGGACCGAGCAGCTGGCGTTGTCACCCCCCACTGCCTCCCTTCGGTATCAGGTTGCTGCCCCCATGCTGCCCTGGCCAGCGCCACCGGCCTCCTCCCCTTCCTCCCCCTCCCCCTCCCCGTCCTCCTCCTCCTCCTCCACGTCTTCTCCTCTGTGGGACCCAGGCGAGCATCTGCCTCCCTGCCCCTACCCCTCCTGCCTGCTCTCCCCTGGACTGAGCACCTGCTCACTGTCCCCACCCTTCCCCAAACCCTGGGTTTCTGGTCAGCAAGCTATTTATTACCCGCCTCCTATACCACCCCAAGCAAGAATGGAAGCCCCTGAGAGCGTCCTGTCTATCACCTTCCCCCCGGGGCTAGCACCTCAGTCTGGGCCTGTACTTCTTAAGCGTTTGTTGGGTGCACAGATGAATGGCCGCAGATGTCTCACTCCTGGGACTGCCTCAGGGAAAATATTCAAAAATGCCCACCTTGAGTCATAACCCACTGTAGCTAGGATTGTGTATTGGCTTTAAGAGTTGAGGCCCAGGGGCTCCTGGGTGGCTGTCGGTTGAGCGTCCGACTTCGGCTCAGGTCATGACCTCACGGTCCGTGAGTTTGAGCCCCGCGTCGGGCTCTGTGCTGACAGCTCAGAGCCTGGAGTCTGCTTTGGATTCTACGTTTCCCTCTCTCTCTCTGCCC
>NW_024419082.1:0-3728 GCF_014898765.1 Herpailurus yagouaroundi
TTTCTATGGGAATTGATTCTTTTCCTTCTGGAAGATCTTAATGTATTGACCCCAATATTCTAAAATTTCACTATGATATAATAAAGAGTGGATTTATATATTCTTAAAAAAAAAAACTCTTTTATGGGCATCTGGGTCACTCACTTGGTTGAGTGCCTGGCTCTTGATTTTGGCTCAGGTCACGACCTCAAGTTCATGGGATCGAGCCCCATGTCAGGCTCTGTGCTAACAGCATGGAGCCTGCTTGGCATTCTCTCTCTTCCTTTCTCTCTGCACACTTCCCCCCCCCCCCCAATAAATAAATAAACCTTTAAAAAAACCTATCCTAAAATATTAGTGTATTTAAAGAAAAAATACCCAGTTCTTCTGTTATTAACACTGTATATTAATATGGTACATTTGCTACAACCCATAAATCAATATTCGTACCGTTGTTATTAACTAAATTACATGCTTGCTTTGTATTTCTGTTGTTTTTACCTAATGCCATTTTCAGTTCCAGAATCCCATCCAGGATACCACATTATCTTTAGTAGTCATGTCTGCATGGGCTCCTCATGGCATCATAGTTTCTGGGACTTTCTTTGTTTTCATGAACTTGAGTTTTGAAGAGTCCTGGTAAGGTATTTTGCAAAATGTTCTTCATTTGGAATTTTTTTTGATGTTTTTCTCATGATTAGACCAAGATTATGGTTTTGAGACAAAGACCACAGGGATGAAGTATCATTTTCATGAAATCATATCAAATTTTACATCATCCAGTGTTGAGGTGGTTAAGGTGGTGTTTTTCAGGTTACTTCGCTGTAAAGTTATTCTCTTTTCACTTTTTCTATACTGTACTCTTTGGAAGAAAGTCACTGTGCACATCTTTCAATTAATGAGTAAAAAGTTATGCTAACCCCTCCTTGAGGGCAGAATATTGACATTAATTGTTTGAATTCATCTGCATGAGAGAGTTGTCTCTTCTCTCCCATTTATATTGATTTAATCATTTATTTAGATCACTATGGACTAACATACACTTATTTTGTACTTTGATGTGTCATTCAGTAGTACAGAATTTATTTTATCATGCCCACTCCCCCCCCCCCCTTTTGGGTTTTTTTTTTACTGTTTTGCCCTTGGAAGCTCTTTCAGTTGACTCCTGTGTCACTTTGACATGCCTTATCATACTGGGTACTATTTTTTGGCCTTTTCCTACTTTGTGGGATTGGAATATATTTCAGGCTCATATCATATATTTCCTTCCCTGGGCAAAGAATCAACTGATTCTTCAAGGATCTCTGGTTCCTTTTATTGAGAATGATATTAGAAACCAAGATCTAGGGACTGGGTGTGCTTAAGGCTAGTGGGGATCATTGTTTCTAGTCTCTCTAAGCTGACATTACAGGCACATATATGTGTATGTATTATCCATGCATATGACATATCTATTAGTATATCTGTTTGTAACCATATTGATCTATGTTAAGATAAACATGAGTTCATATTGATGTCTTGATCCATTCTAGCCTTCTCCACTTATCTGCAAACTCCTATTTAAACAGTGGGAAGTCTGGCTCTCACAATCTGCCATTCATTTGATTATTTGCTAAATTTCAGTAAACGCATGTAGAAATATTAGAATTGTTAATCCATAATCTCATGGATTATACTTTATCAGCTGGAGTACAGGTTATTTTCACTCTGGTCTTACTTATTCAACTCATTTCCAAAGTTACTTAGATTGGCACCTTTCTGCCACCACCCCCCGTTCTCTTAAGTGAGGTTGTTTCATAGATTTGTAATACAATTAGATTGTTTTCTTGTATTTTGTGCATTATTCATTCCATTCTGGAATTCTCCAACATCCTGAATACCTTTAAAAATTTGCATGTGGTAAGATTCATTTCTTGTGCTGCAAACTTCTGTGGGTTTTGATAAATGTGCAGTGTCATGTATCCAGCATTACACTATCATACAAAATAGTTAAGCCACTCCGCAAAATCTCTTGTTTTGCCCATTCAACTCTCTTTCTCTGAACTCTTAAAAGTTTATTCATTTTTAATTTTTTTAATGAGAGAGAGAGACAGAGTGCGAGCAGGGAAGGGGCAGAGAGAGAGGGAGACACAGAATCCACAGCAGGCTCCAGGCTCCGAGCTGTCAGCACAGAGCCCTATCCGGGACTCGAACGTACAAACCGTGAGATCATGACCTGAGCCGAAGTTGGACATTTAACTGGCTGAGCCATCCAGGCGCCCCTCTTCCTCTGAACTCTTGTAAACGTGTTCTTTTTACCATCTCTATAGTTTTGCCTCTTCCAAAAGATCTCATAATTGAACTTCTACAGTATGTAGCCTTTTCAGGCTGACTTCTTTCACTTAGCAATATTTATAGAAGATTCATCCATGTTTTTTCCGTGTCTTGATAACTCATTTGTTTCCACTGATGAACAATATTTAATTTTATAGATGTCCATACTTTGTTTATCCACTCACCTATTGAAGGACATCTTGGACACTCTCAATTTCTGGTCATTATGAATAAAGCTGCTCTATAAACATTCGTGTCCAGAATTTTGTGTGGAGGTAAGTATTTAAATCATTTGGGTAAATACCTAGCATCATGATAAAACTATCTTTAGGTCTGTAGGAATCTACACACAGTCTTCCGATAACTGTACCATTTGTCTTCCCACCAGCAATGAATTAGAGTTCCAGTTGCTCCCATATCCTCGCCAGCAATTAACATTGTCAAATTTTTGGATTTTAGTTATTCTGTTATGTATGAAATGATGTAAAACATTGTTTTATTTATTTTTTTTTTTTAAATTTTTTTTTCAACGTTTTTATTTATTTTTGGGACAGAGAGAGACAGAGCATGAACAGGGGCGGGGCAGACAGAGAGGGAGACACAGAATGGGAAACAGGCTCCAGGCTCCGAGCCATCAGCCCAGAGCCTGACGCGGGGCTCGAACTCACGGACCGCGAGATCGTGACCTGGCTGAAGTCGGACGCTCAACCGACTGCGCCACCCAGGCGCCCCTACTTCTTTGAAAGACAGAGAGAGTGTGCATCATGTACAAAGGAGGGGCAGAAGAGAGGGAGAGAATTCCAAGCAGGCTCTGCCCTGTCAGGGCAGAGCCCTATGAGGGACTTGATCTCACAACTGTGAGATCATGACCTGAGCCAAAATCAAGAGTCAGACGTTTAACTGACTAAGCCACCCAGGCTTCATTAAAGGAAACACTTCTAATGTTTCACCATTAAACATGATGTTGAGGGTATTTTTTTTCAATGTTTATTTATTTTTGGGACAGAGAGAGACAGAGCATGAACGGGGGAGGGGCAGAGAGAGAGGGAGACACAGAATCGGAAACAGGCTCCGGGCTCCGAGCCATCAGCCCAGAGCCTGACGCGGGGCTCGAACTCACGGACCGCGAGATCGTGACCTGGCTGAAGTCGGACGCTTAACCAACTGCGCCACCCAGGCGCCCCTGTAAAACATTGTTTTAATGTGAACTTGCCTAATGACAAATGATGTTGCTTATATTTTCATACAATTTACTTGTCCACTGTATATCACTTTCCTGGGAGATACAAGCGAGCCGAAGGGAGGCAGAGGGAGCACAAAGATGGTGTCCACTAGCCTCTGTCCCCAGAGATTATTTTGGGAAACCCCTAGATGTATGTTAAACTAGATGCTTGTCCCTCAGAGGCCAGTGCTTTAAGAAAATCAAATGAGCCTCT
>NW_024419083.1:0-1386 GCF_014898765.1 Herpailurus yagouaroundi
GGAGACACAGAATCCAAAGCAGGCTCCAGGCTGTCAGTACAGAGCCCAACGCGGGCTCGAACCCATGAGCCATGAGATCATGCCCTGAGCCGAAGTCTGACGCTCACCCGACTGAGCTACCCAGGATCCCCTTTTTTATACATTTTCTTAATGAAAATGTCAAATACAACTCCTAATCAAATAGGGCCTTAAGGTATTTGACCTGAAAGAAAGGTTAAGAGCTACTTCTTTTTAAGAAACTTTTTTTTTTAAAACTATCAAGTGTTATTTAAATTCTGCTTTCCGAAACTACATTCCTTTTGCCACATTGGATTTAGTTAAATGGTAACACAAAATGGCCTTTCAGAGTCCGAGGGACCCTAACATCTATAATTTCACAAGCAGCAGGCCCTTGATGGTCAGTCTGTGACATCAAAGGTCTTTACTGACGTGACCGTAGTCTTGGCTCTGCCTTTTACACTGGGGCATTGACATCAACAGAAAGTGTTTTTCCTTCTTTTTTCTTTTTCAGTATTCGTGTTCTGCCTGAAGGCAGTATATCCAGTGCATGTGGCCAGCTTGCCCCCTGGTTGGAGTAAAACAAAGGTTCATTTTTGGAAGCTCCACAGGAAAGACGAACTCTTTCTGAAGCTGGAGTACTTAACTTGCACAGCCAGCATGTGGACCTCAGTCCAGCCTTCAAAGAGCCATGGCTCACGTAGGAGCCATCAAGTGTACTTTTCTTCTACTGGAACATAGAGATTATATTCTTATCTTCTCCTACTGAGAGGTGGAAATCAGAAATAGCCCTAAGATGCCCCTGGCTAATTTCTGCACTGAAAATTTGTCTTTGTGGTGGAGTTACCATTTTTCTATTAGTGGTCATTCAAAGAACTCTTGCCCAAAGGTGGGTGTTTGATTTTGTGCTGTGCCTGCTCTGTGGTCACACCCTATACACTGAAGGGCATGGGACCTGGAGTTAGACTGGCAGTGTCCAGATCTTTTCTGAACCACATTTCCCTTGTCTGCATGACAAGGATAATAGAAGTCCCTAGTTCCTAGCGTTGCTGTGAGAAGCCATTGTGACATGATGCTTGCAAAGCACTTAGCTCTGTACCTGGCATAGTACTTATTATTAATGCGGATCACTGTCGTCAGCGTTTCAACTAGGGACACACACCAAGTCCACAGTGACTCAGCCGCATCATGGGTGCTTGAGAAATGATTAAAAGGGTAGTGCTTTGGCAAAAGGTGGGGAACGTTGATTCTGTATATGATCTGGAATTAATTTCTCCAGAGGTCTATATTCTTTAACTGGTAACTATTCAGTTATATTTCAGCAGCAAGGAATTTTTACTCCTGAAAAAAAATTTTTTTTGATATTTATTAATTTTGAGAGAGTGAGAG
>NW_024419084.1:0-8277 GCF_014898765.1 Herpailurus yagouaroundi
ATGGAAACCAATTTGACAATAAATTTCATATATAAATAAAAAAAAAAGAAACATACACAAAATTTGACTACATATTAAACCACAAGGTAAAACTAAATAAGTTCCAAGAAGTAAAAGAAACATAGACAAATTATTTTCTGAACCATTCCTGTGAAACTAAAATCTTATTCAAAAATATCAAACACAAATATCAGAAACCGGAAATAAAATCTCTTGGATTCAAAAATAAATTAAAATCAATAATATATAATATAAAGAAAATGATAAAGAAATATACATATCAGGTCCTATGGGATACAGCTAGAACAATGCTCAGGGTAAAATTCACAAAATGCAACAAAATTAATTGGAGTGGAAAGAAGTCCTTAGTAAGGATAAAGGATTTTTTAAAATTTTATTTTAGAGAGAGTGCTAGAGAGCATGAGTAGGGGAGGAGCAGGGGAAGGGGGGGGTGGAGAGCGAGAGAGGGAGAGAGAGGGAGAGAGAGAGAGAGAGAGAGAGAGAGAGAGAGAGAGAGAGAATCACAAGCAGGCTCCATGCTTTAGCATGGAGTCTGACGTGGGGCTCAATCCCAAGACCTTAGGATCATAACCTGAGCCAAAATCAAGAGTGGGTTGCTCAACTGACTGAGCCACCCTGGTCCCCTGAATAAAGGATTTTAAAAATAATAAAATAGTAATACAAAAATTGTAGAACCAGGGCGCCTGGGTGCCTCAGTTGGTTAATCATCCAGCTCTTGGCTTCGGCTCAGGTCATGATCTCACAACTTGTGGGTTTGAGCCCCACATCAGGCTCTGCACTGGCAGCTCAGGGCCTGCTTGGGATTCTCTGTCTCTCTGTCTCTCTCTCTCTCTCTATGTCTCTCTCTCTCTCTCTCTCTCTCTCTGTCCCTCTGCTACTCATGCTCTCTCCCTGTCTCTCGCTATCTCAAAAATAAGTAAATAAACATTAAAAAAAGGGAAAATTGTAGAACCAAAATTTCAGAATCATATTTTTAAAGCTAAAATTCAAAACTATTAGCTAACATAATCAAGGGGAGGAAAAAAAAAACAGTTATTTTAATACCAAAAAGAAAACATTAATAAATAAGACTATTTGGCTCAATTTTATGAAAACATTTGAAAGAATATGAATTAGGTGGATGATTTCCTAAGAAATTTTTAGAAAAACACCAAAAATGATCTCAGGGGGAATTGAAAATTCAAACAGAACAATTTTCATAGAAAATTTAGAAAAAGTTGTAAGTTATTCAAATACCAGCCCCAAATACTTACATAGAGAAAAGTTTACCAAATCTTTAAGAACTGCATAAAATGCTCTTTTTAAGTCATTCAGTGCAGAGTTTAAGAAGGTAATTTTTTAAATGAACCAAACAAAATTTTTAGTAATCTCAACCAGTTAGAACAAAAAGATACATATCCACCTTTATCATGACTGAATGTAAATGTCCTAGATAAAATATTAGAAGCAGAAGCCAGAAGTATAGCATTATTCCAGGATTACCAGAATGGTTTAATACTGCAAAACCCATTTATATAATTTATTATATATTCAAATGATGTATTATTTTAAATGAAAAATGAAAAAAGTCATCTCTACAAATTCCAAAAAGATATGTTAATAAATTTTGACATTAATTCTTGGTTTTAAAAATGAACTTGTAAAAAAATCATAACTGATGAAATCTATATATCAACCTAAAATCCATTATTATTATAATGGGGAACACTAGAAGCATTCCCATTAAGGGCATAAATCAGATTAGTATATCAAGCAGTATCACTGCTATTGAACATTGCTATGGTGGCATTACCTGAAAATTGTAGGAAAAAAGAAGATATTTGGAAACTGGAAACGAACAGATAAAGTTATATTTGATTGCAATTAATGTGATTATATACCTGGATAACCTAAGAAAATCAACTGATATAAGACAAATAAAAGAATCTGGCAAAGGGGCAGGGAAAATAATAAAATAAAACAAATAAAATAAAATAACATAAAATAAAATAAAATAAGAACAACAGATAGAATTAACCAAGATTTAAATAAGAAATCTGTAAGGCTTTTATGAAAAAAGAATTGTAAAGTGCTATTGAGGGACTTAAAAAAGTCTTAAACAAATAGAAAACCATACAATTATGTTGAACTGAGACAGTAATTAGACATTAATTACATTAAGCTGTATTTGAAATCCAAAAAAGTACCAATAGAATATTTCCTTTGGAACCAGAAAGGTTGATTCTAGATTTTAAAGAGAAAAACAAAAAAGGAAAGTAGTTAGGAAAATTCTGAATATGAAAAATAATGAGGATGGAAAACACATTCAGGTATTAAACTGTATTATAAATATACACTTAATAAAAAGTACACTAGTGGTACATAAATCAAGAAATCCACAGAACAGAATGAAAAGTCCACAATACAGCACAATATGTAAAGACAATTAGTTATTATGGTAACATTTTAAGTAAGAAAAAATATATTCTTCAAAATATGATGTTGACAATTTGGATCTATCTGGGGGGAAAAAAAGAGTTAAAGCCCTACTTGACATGACACACAAATAAATTGTAAATGATTTAAGTCTCAAATCCTCAGAGAAAAAACATAAAAATACTAGAAAAGCAATGACATTTTCCATTAAGAAGTAAAATAGGGAAGCCATCTTAAACTACTTCACAACACCCAACCTATAAAAATATTGATTAATTATATGAGTAGATAAATTCTCCGTAAAAATAGATAATTAAAAACAGAAATGAAAAACAGAGCATGATATTTGCAACTTATAGGACTGTAAAAGAGTGGCTCTACAGTCCCATAATATATAAAGAATAACTATAAATCAATGAGAAGACCAAATGCCTAATAAAAGTCAGCAAAAGATAAGAAAACATTAAAGTGCATAGTAAAAGAATACAACTGCTATGTTTCTTTTAACATTTAAAGATGCAAACTGAAACCAATGATATAGTTTTTGCTTATCAGACTCAATAAACAATTGAAGAAGCTATGGTTTATACACTACCAGGAGGAGTACAATTTGGCACACCCACTATAAGAAACAATAACATTCTGTCTTATCACAATTTAAAAATTCACATAGTCTTTACTAACACATCTACTTTTGATAAACTCACACCTGACTAAATGAGGTATGAACATGATTACTCTTTGCAACATTGTAATAAAAATATATCACTAATGCATATATATCCATCAATAGTGAGCTTGTGGCTTAAGCTGCAGTGAATCCATGTGACTTAGTATTATGAAGCAAATAAAAAGGACAAAGATCTACGTATATTGCAAAGGAATGAAACAAGTAAAAAAAATAGTGAGAAGGTACAAAACAATGTGTCTGGTGTGAGCACACATGCTTAGAAGTTTGAAGACCCAAGAAACCAATCTCAGATGTTGCTTCCTGAAAAAAAAAAAAAAAAAAAAAAAAAAAAAAAAAAAAAAAAACATTGGGAAGCACGGAGGAAGACCTTTTCACCACAGAATTTTGTTTTAATTTTGTACCATGCAACATGTTTCCAGTTTAAAATTAACAAATAAAATGGCTATTGGAAAGCTCAGTGGAGAAAAATACAAGCACCCACAATGCTTGTGGTTTATGACCATCTTTGATTAGATCTACTGTACCTGCTACTGTTTGTTTTTCAATACACATGAGTCTGTCATAGTAATGCGTGAAAAGAAGAAAATCTGCAGCAGGAAGCCTCGAAAGAATCAGGTATATGAAGGGATAAAGGAGCATGGGAAGAAATGAAAACAGACATGAGGACAGGAGCATGAGCACAAGAGAGTGTGGCAGCTCATTCAGGGTAGCCAGCCACATCAAAAATTTTGGTATTTGCTCTGAAAGTCACTGAAGTGTTCTAAGCAGCATCACAACAAAGTAGTTTTTAAAGAATGTTCTTAATGGAAAAAAAAACAGATTGGGGGAAAATATTTATAATATGAGTATGAGAAAAAGAGCTGATAACCAGAAAAAAAAATTAAATCCCGGAAACAATACAGTTAAGTTGGAGAGAAGACATAAATGGGCAATTCAAAGAAAAGGAAATATAACTCACTAATAAACATTGAAAAGCCTAATATTTCATATGCCACCTTGACATCTTTGAACTTCACAGGGCCCCAAATGTCTAACTGTGGGTTCTCCCGCTCTCACTAGACATGCCCCCCACCTAGTGGGAAAGATTCCTTACCCAACGAATTCCTGTTTCAGCTGGACAGGATGCACTCCACCTGGTCCTCAACCTACTGGCCTTCACTTCCCTGCCAGCCTACGACAATTATTCAAATAAGTCAATTGCATCCTCCAAAAATCCTGTCTCCAACAGTCCGCCTGATATTCACTCTTTTCCCAAGAACTCATGTGGACCTGTGTCGTACTCAGTGTACTCCCCAAGGCCATGAGCATATGTGAATAATCAACTGATGTAAATCTCATCAGCCCAATGTCAGGTGTCCTCAGTCTCATCCTATTTAGGACAGATGATCACTTCCTCACCAACGGAATGAATAGCAGGTGATCAGAAGCATTATTACCTTTGTAATTAGAAGAACATTAAATGAAACAACATGAAATTTTTTACCCAACAGATTCACAAATTTATGAACAATTGATAGTAATCTGTGTTGGCAGTACTTTGGATGGACATATGAATTTGATTTTTTTTCTGGTGGTATCAATATATGTATATATTGTGACCTCTCATTTGCCTTCTATTTAACTTGTTAAAACCTTGATAACAAGGTTTTATCTTGTTAAAGAGATAAGACTGGATGTTAGAGGTGCATCAACAAGGCAATAGTCAGTTGAATTTTGATACAACCACCTGTATTTAATTCTTGTGGACAGGCTCAGTCATCATCATTTCCAAACTTCTTGTATGTTTCCCTGTACTACAGAGGCTAGAAAGATCAAAACCATATTTGCTAAGCTCCTTTGGTTACAAGTATAACTTAGGTCTGCCAATTAAATGTACTCGTGTGTGATTTGACTTTGTATCTATGTTAAGTGAGATAGAGGCAGCATGAAGAACCATTAAAAAATAATCAATTTTTAGAACAGTGTTAGATTTATAAAAACAATTGAGAACATATTACAAAGCTCCCACAATACCCTCAGACCCAGTTTATTACATTTGTTACAATTAATGAACCAATATTTATTATTATTATTATTATTATTATTATTACTGAAGTCCATAGTTTGCTCAAATTTCCTTAGTTTTTTCAGAATGTCTTTTTCTGTTTTAGAATTTTATTCAGGATCCCACATTACATTTACTTATCATATTTCCTTGGGCTTTTTTATTTTTTGGCATGTTCTCAGCCTTTCCTTGTTTTATTTTTTTTAAATTTGTTTAATGTTTATTTCATTTTTGAGAGAGAGAGAGACAGAGCATGAGTGGGGAAGGGGCAGAGAGAGAGGGAGACACAGTATCCAAAGCAGGCTCCAAGTTCTGAGCTGTCAGCACAGAGCCTGATGTGCGGCTCAAACTCATAAACCTTGAGATCCTGACCTGAGCCAATGTTAGCACTCAACTGACTGAGCCACCCAGGTGCCCCAGACTTTCCTTGTTTTTATGATCTTGAAAGATTTGAGGAGCATTTGTCAAGCATGTTATAGGATGTCCCTCAAGTGGAATTTGTCTGAAATTTTTCTCATGATTTTACTGGGGTTGTAGATTATTAAGAGGAAAACCACAGAGGTAAACTGCCGTATTCATCACTTGATATCATGTGTACATACAGTCAATATTACCTATCACTGTCAATGTTGACCTTGATGACCTGGCTGGGGTAGTTTGTCAGGTTTTTCCACTGTCAAGTTGCATTCTCTCTCCCACTTTGGTATTTGGAATGAAGTCACTGTAACTAGCTCACACTTAAGGAGTAGGGATTTAAGCACACCATAATAGTTTCTCCATTCTAAAAATTCCCTCTGCTTCAACTATTAAACTTCACACTCCTGAGCCCCTGACAATCACTGATTTTTTTTTTTAATTTTTTTTCAACATTTATTTATTTTTGGGACAGAGAGAGACAGAGCATGAATGGGGGAGGGGCAGAGAGAGAGAGGGAGACACAGAATCGGAAACAGGCTTCAGGCTCCAAGCCATCAGCCCAGAGCCCAACGCGGGGCTCGAACTCCCGGACCGCGAGATCGTGACCTGGCTGAAGTCGGACGCTTAACCGACTGCGCCACCCAGGCGCCCCTGATCTTTTTTTTTTTTTTTTTATTTTTTTTTCAACATTTATTTATTTTTGGGACAGAGAGAGACAGAGCATGAACGGGGGAGGGGCAGAGAGAGAGGGAGACACAGAATCGGAAACAGGCTCCAGGCTCTGAGCCATCAGCCCAGAGCCCGACGCGGGGCTCGAACTCCCGGACCGCGAGATCGTGACCTGGCCGAAGTCGGACGCTTAACCGACTGCGCCACCCAGGCGCCCCCTGATCTTTTTATTAACTCTATAATTTTTCATTTTACAGAATGTTACACAGATGGCATCATACAATATGAAATCTTCTCAATTTGGCTTTAAATTTTTTTAATGTTTTTATTTATTTTTAAGAGAGAGAGAGAGAGAGAGAGAGAGAGAGAGAGAGAGAGACAGAGTGTGAATGGGGGAGGAGCAGAGAGAGGGAGACACAGAATCTAAAGAAGACTCCAGGCTCTGAGCTGTCAGCACAGAGCCCAACATGTGGCTCGAACTCACGAACCATGAGATCATGACCCGAGCCAAAGTTAGATGCTTAACCGACTGAGCCACCCAGGCGCCCCTCAATTTGGCTTTTTTTAAAATATAGCAATATTCATTTCAAGTCCATCCATGTCTTCTTTTGGTTTGATAGCTCATTTCTTTTTATTGCTGAAATAATACACTGGGTTTTGATATAAGGATAATATTGGCTTCATAGAATGAGTTAGAAAGTGTTATCTCTGCTTATTTTTTGGAAGATAATGTAGGAGTTGGTGTCTTCTTTCTTAAACATTTGATAGAACACCATCGGTGAAGCATACATGGTTCTGGCTATTATATAATCCAGGCCTGTCATTCAAAGGACCCACCCAGAAGAAAAAAAAAAATGATATAACCCCACACCTCGGAACTTCTGGGCCTTTGTCTCTCTTAACACTCTTGGAGTGTACTTTTTTTTTTTTTAATGTTTTTAAATTTATTTTTGAATGAGAGAGAGAGATAGAGTACCAGCAGGGGAGAGGCAGAGAGAGAGGAAGACACAGAATCTGAAACAGGCTCCAGGCTCCAAGCTGTCAGCACAGAGCCCAACAGAGGGGTCAAACTTGTGAATCATGAAATCATGACCTGTGAGTTGAAGTAGGAAGCTTAACTGACTGAGCCACCCAGGTGCCCCATCCCTTGGAGTGTACTTTAATAAAATCTTTTCTCTGCTTTACTTTTGTTTTGTTGTCATGTAATTCTTTACTATGGCCGTGAAAAGACAAAGACTTCTTTTCTTTTCCATCTAACTCTTGGTAACACTTTCTTCTTCAAATATTATCTTTGCACCTTTCTCTCTCTTCTCTTGAGACTGCCTCGCCATGTATATTGATCTGCTTGATGGACCCCCACAGGTCCCTTTGGCTCTGTTCACTTTTCTTCAATTTTTTTTTTCCAGAATAGATAATCTCCATTGTCCTATCTTTAAATTCACTGTTTCTCTTTTCCTGCCTGCTCAAATGTGCCTTTGAACTCCTCTAGTGACTTTTTCATTTCAGTTATTGTACTTTACAATGCAATTTCTTTTTCAGTTTTGTATCTTTTTATTAATATTTCCACTTTGTTTATACAACATTTTGTTGACTTTCATCACATCTTCCTTCAGTTCTTTGAATATCATTGAAACAGTCGTTGTAAAGTCTATGTCTAGTAGAGTTGCCATCAGGTCTTTCCCAGGAACAGTTCCTGCTGACTTATTTTGTCTTCCTTTGAGTGGTCTATATGTTCCTGTTTCTTTGCCTTGTGAATTTGGGTGGGGGATGTTGAAAACTAGATATTTAAATCTAATAACATGGTAACACTGCAAATCAAATACCTCCTTTCTAGCGTTTGCTAGAACCCTCCTTTCTAGAATTTGCTAGTTGTTTTTTGTTATTCCTTTGTTCATTTTGTTTTTAATTGTAGCCTCTCTGTGCCAAAGATCAGCTCAAGATATAAACTCAAGGTATTCTCAGGTCTTTCCTGAGCCTGAGCAGTCTCAGGTCTGTTCCCTGGGCATTTTCTTTTTTTTTT
>NW_024419085.1:0-3625 GCF_014898765.1 Herpailurus yagouaroundi
AATTCACACGTACAGCTTCCAGCTCCATTATCGATGCCTGCATCAAGTGCATCTCTGGCAGCACGATGTGACCTTAGCCTATTACCACTGCCAAGTGTTTCATGAAATAAATGAACAAGTACAATTTTCAGCTAGTACCAGGGGGGCACTTCCTTTGTCTTCTCCCATTTGATTGCTGGGAGCTTTCGTCTCTTATCCGATGTCAAAGAGAGAGACCTTACTGGGGTAGAGAGGGAGCTAGAAAGAACGGAAGGAGAATGCCACCAATGTCTGCTTCCAAAAGAACACCTGTAGGGTGGAGGCAGAGGACATAGCTTAGTTTACTAAAATGTCTAATCTGGTATTTCAGAGAGGTCTGACAGATAAAGGTCATTCACATCCTATTAAAAAGGCATTACTAAGTGAGTGGGAATTTATATAAAATATTGGCTTAGGTTGGCCATCAGTCCTAGTTTGGGTTATTGCCCTGATTTTTCACCTCACACCACGTCTTCATATGTATTTTAATGAGAAGTTGTGCCAGTTTGAAACCAAGGCTGCTGATCAGATGCTGTTCTCAGTCTGAAGCCACAAGGGAAGACTTTAACTAAGTACTTACCCAAATGATGATGAATGTCATGTTAGTAGAGTCTGAAATGCAAAGATCTTACAGTGTGAGAGCAGAAAATCCTCTTTTTTTTTTTTTTTAATTAAACAAGGATCTCCGTTTCACTGCACTTACTGTTTTCCTTTTGTTGGAGAAAAAAAAATAAAATTCTATCTATAGTGGATCCAATAGTACTTTTAAAATGAAAGAAATCTCATATTTGTTTTGTATTTTATCACACTGCAGCCCTTCTATAAAATTGGAAATGATGATGACACTTAGAATTTATCGGGATAATAAAATGGTGATATTATTTTATAACAGTGTTACTCATTTCTCTTCTATTAATGCTTCTCATCCTTATTTCTCATTCTCTAGAGGAGACAGAGGATGACTCCGGCAACTTACATTTTAAGGAATTTATTGGTACATAGTTTAAGAAAAATGGTCAACATTTCTTTCTTCTTTCCATGATGTTATATAATCACATTGGACTATTCTTGTTCATGGACTTTTTCCAGTGGTGAATGTTGCATTTCACAGAGTAGAGTCCAATTTTATTTGAACATTTCATGATTTTAATAAAAACCCCATTTTTAAATGCTTATTTTGCAGTCAGGAACAAAGAGAACCTGTGACAGGCAAAACAGACTTTTGCTGAGGGTGTATGAAAGCTGGTAGGATTGCACATGCTACTAACATAAGAGCTTCTTAAAGGAGGCTTTTTTTTTTTTTTTTTAATATAACAAGCAGTCTCCAAAAAAGTATTCGGTGCCATGGTTAGAATAACAGCATTTACACTTGTCAAGGGAAATAAAGAATCGTCAGGCTGCTCTTTTCCACATTATGCAGCATCGATTTAGTACAGACTGCCATGGAACATTCTCCACACACTTACTATGTAAAAATGTAAATCCCTAATTTAATAATTTTCCTCCAGGCTCCTCCCACCCTCAATTTGTCTTCATTCCTCCAATTCTTTGTAGGAAATTAGGGACCTCATTATTCATGGGTCGGGAAGAATTCAATGAATCATGGAAAAAAAGGTAATTTATGAAGGCAAGTCGCTTTCTCATCTCCAATGTGCATAAATAATCATAATTTTATTGTCATGATACAATGACCTGATTTCTATTTATAGCTTTGGCCCTGAGAAAAATTAAGTGCAACATAAATTTCATGTAAAAAGATGAATTTGTGAGTCACTTGTCTGTCAGAGGCGAGCCTTGTTTGGAAGCAACTGAGTATGCCAGTGAATTGTATTGTTTCTTTCTTTTGGAAACAATACAAGCTCAAAGTTATGACATCTACTCCTGCCCTTTGACCAAAAAAAAAAAAATGATTTCAAGAGTGACCACTAAATTATTTCATAGCACAGTTCTTTTTGGTCACTACATCTTGGTTTGACTCTGTATGTTCCTCAAATGTATTATGTATGTGTGTGTATACATGTGTGTTTGTGTGTGTATTCCTCAAAATGTATGTGTATGTGTGTATATACATATGTGTATATATATATATATATGTACACACATACACACATACTAGGAGCATATAGGTTCAAAAATGTACATTTATACATATACATGCACATATATAATACAGGCTACATATGCACCTAAGATGTGTATTGTATATGGATGTATGTATGGATGTGTATACAGAGATTTTTCCCAAAGTGTGTGCATCTAAATTATGTCATGCATCTACAGATACCCTCCTGCCAGAGATGCATCTGATGACATGGTTTTTTGTTGAAGTTTGATAAAGCAATTTGCTTCTTGGTACTATTGGAAGCTACAGCAACAATTCAGTCTGGCTGCCATTTTTGGTCAAATATTCTTTCTCAATTAGCTAAAGATTTTTTTAAGTTGAGGTATAATATATGTGCAGTGATATGCAGTGATATTATGTGCAAATGCTAAGTGTACAGATTAATGAATATTTATATATGTCTACACCTGGGTAACCACTCTCCAGGTCAAGATGCAGAGCATTTCCAGCCACCCGGAAAGCTCCCTTGTGCCTTTCCCCAAGATATAACTAATATTTTTACCTCTTTCACCAAGTATTCGTCTTTCCTGATTCTGAACTCCTTATAAACAGAATCAATAGCCTGAACTCCTGTGTTGGCCTTGCCAAAGGAGCCAACATTAGACTGACTTCTCCTCATTAGCTAAGAATCTTGGATTGCAAACAACAGGAAACTCAATCCAACTTAGCTTAAGAAATATAGACACATTTAATGGCTCACTCACTGTAAAACATCCGGAGGAGCTTTGGTCCAGAGTTTATGGAGTCACGAGTAATCTACCTCTGTGTCGTGTGCCTCCTCTGGGCATTGACCGTGTT
Source organism: Herpailurus yagouaroundi (assembly GCF_014898765.1). Classification (NCBI taxonomy): domain Eukaryota; kingdom Metazoa; phylum Chordata; class Mammalia; order Carnivora; family Felidae; genus Herpailurus; species Herpailurus yagouaroundi. Next base: position 2,939 of record NW_024419085.1, read on the forward strand.
CCCAGAATGGCTCACCTCATCTTTCAACAATTGCTGAGGAAGTTCTAGGCCATACATCCTCATGCTTTACTGTCTAGCCAAAAGAAAGTTCTGTCCTCTGGTGTTTCCATAGAAGAAGGAGATAACTTCTCTCAGTACCTGGAATCAGTGTGCTTTATTTACCTGCCTCTTCTCAAATCAATCACTATAGTAAGAGAAAAGAAGTACATTTATTTGAAAGCTATGGAAGCCCATCCCCAGAAAGATGAAGTCAGTCATACCTAAACCTCATGACTACAAATGTGGAGTGCTCATTCTTTAGAGGAAACTGGATATGGTTGCTGGAGGAAAACAAACAAATAGCCACAACAAAAAAGTCTAGCTTATAGTAGCCACTTGAAATATCAGTATCTTTCTCTAAAATGAGAAATCCTCTCATGATGTTCGCTTCTGGGATCACCACGCTGGTAAACAGCATGAAGCCTCTCTCTGATCAAATAATTGCATGGGTGACTGTCATGGGGAAATACTCAATTCAGTCAAACCACAATGAAAGCCTGCTTCCCAGAGATTGTCAATCTCAATAAACATCATTTGATGCTTTGAGGCATTTTGTAGTCTAATGGTGCTGAATCGGCCAAAGAGAATGTATCCAAAGAGGAATGAAAGCTGCACTAAAGAACAAATAGCCTGTAGAGGGGGAAAAAA
>NW_024419086.1:0-5351 GCF_014898765.1 Herpailurus yagouaroundi
ATCCAAAGATGTCTATCGCTATAATTCGAGAATGAACGGTAATAGCCGTAGATCATCACCATTCACTTATTATGATGTTTTTAAAATTCTGGAATAGAAGGAGATTTCAATATTTAATAAAAGTTTTTCAATAATTTAATTTACCTAAAATAAACACTTAAAACTCAGAATTCATAGATTCTTTCCAGTATTACCTCATAAATTCCTGCTAAAATATAAAAATTTACAATACACAAGAGGGACACCTGGGTGGCTTAGTTGCTTAAGCGTCTGACTCTTAGTTTCAGCTCAGATCATGATCTCCCGCTCCCTGAGTTCGAGCCCCACATCCGGCTCTACACTGATGGCGTGGAGCCTGCTTGGGATTCTGTCTCTCCCTCTCTCTTCCCCTACCCCCTTGTACGTGTGCTCTCTCTCTCTCACTCTCTCTTTCTCAAAATAAACTTTAAAATTTTTTAGAAATATTGGGGGATTTCACGGAAAGAAAAAAAAATCCGAAGAGAACTCCTAGGAATGAGAAATCTGACAGTTGAGTGTAGAAACGTGACGGATAAAGAAACACCATATTACACACAGATGAAGAGTAAGACACTGGAATTTCAGCCATTAACCGCCAAGCAGTTACTTTACCAGCAAAATGGGTGTATTCAGAGGACAGCCACTCAGAACAGCTAAGCTGCACCAGAACTCCAGGCGATCCCACAAAGGGGAGGAGCCTTCTTTCATAGCAAACAAGGAGGGAGTTGGGAGGGCTTTTCTGAAGGAAAGTCCACTGGAGACCAGCAGCGGTGCAGGGTGATGAGGTTTCTGGCAGCTGAGTTGCAGGGGTGGTGGATTTCTCAGAGGCAGTGGCCACCTTTCCCTGCTGGGTGTGGAGGTGATGACTCCCTCCGGAGGCTAGAGGCTGACTTGGAGGGGGCTCCCCATCCGTATCCCCCTCTGGCTTCTGGAGTCCACGTTAGTGAGTTTCCCTTCACTAATGTTCACAAAGCTGAGCAAATTAATGAAACTCACAGATAAAAGGAGATGGGAAATACAGAGACTGGAATATCTGGAACCAGAAAGGAACAGTCTGATACAGAAGGAAGCAAACCGCCAGAAGTGGAGGGAATGGGGGCCTGGGCGGAACTGGCAGGCAGAACCACAAGCTTCCCAAGGCCTCGAGGGGCAGGTGCAGGGGAGACCGGGCTATTTCTGCTCACAAAGCTTCCTTTTTCTGGGATGATGAGACATGGGGAGGGACGACAGGGAAGGAAAGCCCTAGAACACAAACAAGCAGCAACGCACGTCTAGCTGCACATCCCCAGGGAACCCGCCTTCCTGTCCCCCAACACCAGGCCCCATCACTCAGTCCCTGTCTCTCCCAGGCCTTGGGGCCTGGTGGTAAACGGCCGTTATTTGGTGCACTGCATTGTCTGCACTTCAGCCGTGCCGGAAACCAGGCAAAGTGTGTCGTGCTGTCGTGAGCTTCTGAGACGTGTCTCTTGTCCCTCAGTGCCGTCCTGTCACCTGACCCTCCACGGTCGCGCGTCCTTCCCACGTGGGCCCTGGGACAGCGCTCCCCACTCGCGTTGGGAAGCCCGCTGTGTGCCCGGACACGATGACGCGCTTCTCCTGCGCCACGTCCCGTGGCGGCTCCTGCTCACTACAGCGCAGAAGGACTGGTGCACGCACTCGTTTCCAACCCTGCAAATTCAGCGGTGGGAACGCACCGCCGCAGAGACCCTGCTCCCCGACTGGGCCTTGGCCGGTGGTCCCCACTTCCGCCGGCTCTTCCTATCGCCCACACTCTTGTTGGCAGCGTAATGCAGTGGAAATACGTGCGTGGAAGCCGCTGGATCCCAGGGCCCCTTAAGAGCCGCGCTTCCAGCAGAGGGGCCGCCTGGACCCTCGGTGGGCAGAAGACTGGGGGCGGGGCCCGTCCCCGCTGGGGGCGGGGCCCGAGGCGCGGCTGCAGTTGGCCCGCGGGCCTCGAGAGGGCGCCCACGACTTCCGCCGCCTGGGCCGCCGCTGGGGGTGGAGGGTCGGCAGCAGGCGGGGCGGCCTGGCCTGGGCCGCTGTGGCTTCAGCCTGCGTCTCTGCCTAAGCAAGGCGTGCCCACCGTTCGGGGCTGAGGCACGCGCACGTGGCAGCTTGCTGAAGGGGCCTGGGCAGTCGTGACTCCTCGCCCGCCGAAGACTCCCCGGGGCAACGACTGGAGCAGGGACAGGATCCCACTGCAGTACCCTTGAAGACACTCAGATCCTGGCCCTTCCCACCCACACCCGCACGCAGCCTCCTTGCTGCCTCCAGAGCCCCAGCTGCGGCTACCCCATCGCCCCCTCCCCTCCCCAAATCACGGTCAGGGCTGGGGGCCCAGCAGGAGCCAGGGCCGCGGGGCCCCTGTGACACGTTGGGGGCCCTGGGGGTGGCAGGAACCCAGGGCTTGTGTCCCCTCATCTGAAAATGGGAACGATGATGGCCAGAGCCACCTCGGGGGAACCCCGCCTGACGTGGGTGAGGTGCCCTGGGACCCCAAACCCGGGATCCACCCTCCAGAGGGTGGGAGCCCACGCCCACAGCCCCCATCGTGGACTTGATCCTCCCGCCACTGGCCTGAGCTCTGGGTCCGCACCCCTGAGCGCAGGCTTCCGGGGGGGAAAGGAGGGCCTGGGCACTGAGCGCCGCCCCTGCGGGGGGCCACCCGGGGGGGGGGGGTGTGCCAGGCAAGCGGTGCCTCATTTCCCCGCCTGAGGAGTGGCTTGCTCGTGTCCTGGGCACTCGCTGCCCCAGAGCTGAGGCAGCAGAGCCAGCGAGACGGGGTGCCGGCCACATCGGTGCCACCCACAGTTGGGTCGCTGGAGTCCCCTAAGGGCCCTGAAAGCCCTCCCGGGCGGGGACCCTTGTCGGCTCACGTGGGCGTTCCCCGCACAAAGCCTATGATCTGGGAAGAGCGGACAGAAGGCACGTAGGTTTGTGGGACTCATGGCTGCCCACTGCTTCCCGCTCTGGTCCTTGTAGACAGGAGAGGAGAACAGTGCAGGCCCCTGCGTCTCTCGATTAGATAAGGGGCCCCATCCATCTTGCTCCCTTCCCCCACCGGGGAGGAGGGAAGTGCTCACAACCCGGCCAGCCCCACTCAGCCCACGATCCAGACCCTGCCCTGCTCTCCACATCCAGCAGCCAGCAGGCCTTGCGAAACCGTGGCACAAGGTGCCCATCCGTCTCTTCTGGAGGCCTCCAGCCCTGACCCCCGCTGCGGGTTTCCTGGCCTGGTCCAGGGACAACTTCTCCCATGACGCGATCAGGCCGCAGGCCCAGGCCTCCGGCGAGATAAAAGAATTGGGCCGACGGGGGGCGGAGGGAGCAGCAGGATGGCATTCGGGGCAAAGGCACGAGTGTGGCTGGCAGGGCCCTGGCCGTCCCCGGGCAGGGCGCGCGCACCGGGCGCCGGAGCCGCTCCGGCCCCCAAGGCGGTGCTGCCCTTCGAAGCCATCCCGCGCTGTCCCGGCAACAGGTGGATGAGGTTGCTGCAGATCTGGAAGGAGCAGCGCCTGGAGAACTTTCACCTGGAGGTGCACCAGCTCTTCCAGGAGCTGGGGCCCATTTTTAGGTAAAGGCCTCCCCGCCCACCTCAGCCACAGCACCCGTGCGGCTCTCCCTAGCGGCTGCTGAGTCCCGGCCAGGCGCACTGCCGCCTGTGCTCTGCGTCCCCGGGGAGGCGGGGTGGGTGCCGAGCAGCGGGGGTCCTGGGCCTGGCACCTGGAGACTGCGGCTCTTGGGGAGGAGGGAGCACTCCCTGGCCGCGGCTGAGAGGGCAGAGCGCGGACAGCAGAGCAGGAGAGGCTTGGGTCAGACCGCGGGAGGGACTGCCCGCTCCGGGAGAGCCTCAGTCCGGGAGAAGGGACAGGCCCACGGGAGACGGGCCGCCTTGGTCCTGCACAGTGAGGCCCGGGGGAGGGCACGGGTCCCCCAGCAGGGCTGTGAGCTTCGTCCCACAGGTATGACGTGGGAGGGACACGCATGGTGCTCCTGATGCTGCCCGAGGATGTGCAGAGGCTACAGCAAGTGGACGGCCATCAACCGTGGCGGCCGCCCCTGGACCCCTGGCTGGCCTACCGACAGCATCGCGGGCACAAATGTGGCGTGTTCTTGCTGTGAGAGGGAGTCTGGGCGGGCAGGGGGGGGGAGGGGCGGGGCAGGGCTGATGGCAAGCGGGCCTGCCCAAGGCCCGTCCAGGTTGGGGCGGGAGAGCGGCCGCCGGCTCCCGCTGGGTGCCCACCCCTTGGGGATCGTATGTGTCCTGAGGCTGAGGAGGGGCAGCGGGGCCACGGCCTCAGAGAGGAGGACGGGTGATCGCTGCCATCAGGGAGCCCCAGGCTGCGCAGGCCTCCGCGGACTCCCCGTGCGGGGTGGGCTTCTCCCTTCCTACAGGTCAGGGTAGGAAGCCCAGGGCAGCGGGAGGAGAGTCGGGGCTAGGGGCTCGGGAACGTGTCAGCACGTGCTGGGGCCTGAGGACCCACTGGCATTGACTAGAGCCCAGGTGGCTGAGGAGGAGAGAGGCCGGGGCTGGGGAGGGGGCGTTGGGGAGAAGGGGGACGGGGGAAGAAGGCACCTTTGCCCAGGAGCTAAGCTGTAGGTGGGTGTGTGTGTGAGCACGTGTGTGTGTGTGTGTGCGCGCGCGTGTGTGTGTGCGTGTGTGTGTGTGTATCCTCTTGGGTGGACAGGGGACGTGGGACCGGCCCAGAAGCCTCATTCTCAGAGCAGGGAGGGTTGGAAGGAGAAGGTTGCCGGGGGCCCCTCACTCTGGAGCTGGCTGGCCCACCTCTCCCCTGCCTTCAGGGACAGGGAGAGCCCGGACAGCTGCTGACGTGCCAGGCAAGGGGCCTGCAGGTGTGCGTGAACAAACTCCACGAACCCAGGCGGCACTGCCAGGCAGAAGTTCTGGGCTCAGCCCCACCTTCCACGGGGGCACCCTGGGCCCAGCACACAAGGCCTCCCTGAGGGAAAGGGCTGGCGCTCACGCCCCCAGGCAGGCAGCCTGCCCCCTGGGACCAGCGGGCCGCTCCCTGCCTCGCCCCTTCCCCTTGGAGACGAGGAAGATGGGTCCAGGGCTGGCCCCAGGCTGCTGACTCGGGCTCCCCTGAAGCGCCTCTCTCTGCTCTACAGAAACGGGCCCGAATGGCGCATGAACCGACTGAAGCTGAACCCAGACGTGCTGTCGCCTCAGGCCGTCCAGAAGTACCTGCCCATGGTGGACTGGGTGGCAAGGGATTTCTCGAAGGCCCTGAGGTCGAGAGTGCTGCAGAATGCCCGGGGGAGTCTGACCGTGGACATCCAGCCCAGCATCCTCTCCTACACCATAGAAGGTC
>NW_024419087.1:0-3515 GCF_014898765.1 Herpailurus yagouaroundi
ATGAACACCTCTTCCCCAGAGGCAACACTTTCTTTTGTTTTCTTTTTTCTTTTTTTTTTAAATCAGGGTTTTTTTAAACAGACCATTTTTTAAAGACAAGTTAACATTTAGAGACAAATTGCACAAAAAATACAGGTTCCTCACCCCCAGTAGTTTCTATAGTACCTTGCACTAATGTGGATACATTAATTATAAGCGGTGGGTGAGCCATTCTTGACTGACACATTATCATTAGACACATTATCATTTACTAATAGTTAGGGATTATTTTGTGTTATATAGATTCATAAGTTTTGAGAAATGTATAATGGTATGTATCTACTATTGCAGTATCATACAGAATAGTTACAACACCCTAAAGTGCCCTGTGCTCCGACTAGTACCACTTTCTCTCTCCCCCTAAACCCTAAAAGCCACTGGTCTTTTTACTGTCTCTGAAGGTGTTTTGTTGTTGTTGTTGTTGTAGTTGTTGTTGTTGTCGTCATTGTCCTTGTTTTGTTTTCTTTTGCTTTCTTTTGTTTTGTTTTTCCAGAACGGTATCATAGTTGGAAATGTAAAGCAGATGGCTTTTTCGTATTGGACCCCTTCACTTAGTAATCCACACTTAAGTTTCCTCCATGACTTTTAAGTAGCTCCCTTTCTCCCTCTTTCCTTCCCTCCTCTTCTGTCTCTCTGCCTCCCTTTCATTGCGGGAGTTCATTTTCTAAAACAGCTTTTAAAAAGCTGGTTTACAGAGAAAGACAGATACCATATGGTTTCACTCTTATGTGGATCCTGAGAAACTTAACAGGAACCCCAGGGGGAGGTGAAGGAGAAAAAAAAAAGAGGTTAGAGTGGGAGAGACCCAAAGCATAAGAGAATGTTGAGAACAGGGAACAAACTAAGGGTTGATGGGGGGTGGGAGGGAGGAGAGGGTGGGTGATGGGTATTGAGGAGGGCACCTTTTGGGATGAGCACTGGGTGTTGTATGGAAACCAATCTGACAATAAATTTCATATATAAAAAAAATAAAAAAATAAATTCCCTGTAAAAAAAATAAAAAAAATAAAATAAAAAATAAAAAAATAAAAATAAAGGCCCTATTTCCAAAAAAAACAAAAAATAATTAAAAAATAAATAAAAAAATAAAAAGCTGGTTTACAGAAAAAGACTGGAAAGTGCAGAGTTCCCCTGTTCTCCCTCCTACCCCCCAAAACATAGTTTTCCCTATTGTAGAATTCTTGTGTCAGTGTAGTGCATTTGTTACAACGGATGAGCCCATATGAAAACTATTATTAATTAAAGACCGAAGTTTACCTTAGCAATCACTGTGGTGTGCAGTTCGGTGTGTTTTGACAAACGCACAATGCCATGATCCAAAGCATTTCACTGTCTTACAAGATGTTTCACTGCCGTGAATATTCCCTGTGCTTCATCTATTATTCATCTCTCCCTTCCCCCTGAGTTCCTGGCAACCACAGGTCTCTTTACCGTGTCTCCATTATTTGAGGCAACACTTTTAACTGTTCCAGGTTTATATTCTTTTGTTAGGAATCTTCATGAAGATAAGTAGTATAGTATACTGCTGCTTATTGATTTGTCAGTTTTAAGCACTGTCTACTGACCTCCTATGTGAAGTTGACGTATAGGTCGCTTGAGCCACCTGTCTTCTCTCTCCTCACCTTCCGATATATTCCCGAACTTCTATCTGTATACTGTTTCAGTCAGGTCCAGCCAGCCGGTGAGTCACTATAGGTATTTAAACAGTTACACACGTGATGGGAAATCCCAGAAGCCAAACAAAGGATGGCGAAGCAATCAGGAATTCGTATCATCAGAAATTTGTTTCCACCCCCAGAGCTTGAGAAATTCAGAACCATATCTAGCAGGAACTGAGAACATGGGAGAAGAGGCTCTTGGAAAGAAGCTAGAATTTGGAGGAGATAAAATCACTGGTAGGAAGTGGAGCAGGAGAGAGGAAAACCTCTGGGCTTATACCTTCCTCCCTTTATCCCATCAAACACCCACTGGTCAAACCCCTCTGGAAGCCAGTTGGCAAGGAACCAGGAAACACAGTCTGTAGGAGAAGTGCAGGAACTGGATCTGAGGGCAAAAAGACATAACGGATGAAGTTACATATAGGTACTAGTTAGGGTTCTCCAGAGACTCAGTATCAATGGGAATTGGTTCACAGGATTACGGAGGCTGGGAAGGGCACACCCAGGAGATCCAGTAGTTTAGTTCCAGGCAGACTCCCAAAGCCTAAGAATCAGGAGAGCTGATGATGTATGTTCCATTCCAAGTCTGAGCCTGAAGTCAGGAGACCAATATCGCAGCTTGAAGACAGTCACATAGACACAGTGGATTCTCTCTTACTCCGCCTTTTGTTCTATTCAGGTCTTCAATCGATTAGTTGAGGCCACCCTGCGGTTGGGAGGCAATGTGTCTTGCTTAGTCTACTGATATACAGATCTTATTTGTACTAAGAAATGTCCTCACAGACTCACTAGAAATAATCTTTAGCTATACATCTGGGTATCCTGTGGCTTAGCCCAGTTAAAACGTGGAATTAACCAACACACGATATATTTTTATGTTTATATGTATGTATGTATGTATGTATGTATGTATGTATGTATGTATGTATGTATGTATGTATGTATGTATATATGTATGTATGTTATTTGAGAGAGAGAGACAGAGAGTATGCTCAAGCAGGATAGGGGCAGAGAGAGAGAATTCTGAGCTGTCAGTGCAGAACCTAATGCTCATCTTAGTCTTATGAACTGTGAGATCATCATCTGAGCCAAAATCAAGTGTTGGATTATGACCTCACCGAGCCACTCAGGTACCCCACAAGATGTAATTTTAAAATAGAGACCTAGTTCCCTTACCTGTACTATCATTTTTCATTCCTTACAGTGTAAGATGAAGGTCTTCCTTAACCTTGCTGCACTTTTTCTCCGTCTCCCATCAGCTTTGGGCTTCTGTTTGTCATTGTTGTTAACACTGCTGTTATGCTCTGCAATCAAGTCTCTTTAGAGGGTTCAAGGTTGATTCTAAAACTTGAAAACTAATAAATGGTTTAAATTATTGGGATTCTTAAATAATATGCAAACATTAGAATTACTACTCTTTTCCTGGAGTCCTTGGACCTGCTGAATGAGGACATCTCTAGCATCAAGGTGAAATGGATCCTTTCTCTTTGTTTTCCATCAGTGCTTTAAACCATGCCATGTTTCACTTGGCTCATTCAGACTAAGGCCGTCTTAGGGATATTTTCTGGTTCTCCTTAATTTTCTAATTGCACTTCTTTGCTTTATTGCACTCTTACAGTGCTGTCAAATCATACTACTTATGACATCTTCCTGCTAAACTCTTAGCGGTCTCTCACTGGACCCTTCTCTTTTCCTGCCTTATTTAGGTGGTGACTCAGTAGGTCTGCTTCATAGCTTCCTTCCTGTGATTATTCCTCTGCTACGCTCCCAGTTTGTTTCCATGCTTTCATGGTAATATGGCTATCCGGGAAGTTAGGG
>NW_024419088.1:0-5329 GCF_014898765.1 Herpailurus yagouaroundi
CATGTCGTTTCCCAGGCCAGCTGGCAGCTGTCTGAGAGGATTACAGACGCATCCCGGACCACGGAGGAAAGACGTGTATGGCCTTGGCAGCCAAAGATGGATCCTGACCGGCACCGTCCCTTGTGCCCTCAACTCAGCCCTTGGCGGAGACCACTGCCCTGCTGTGGGTTCGGCGCCTGGAGCATCCTGGGTGCTAACCCTAACCCTAACCCAACCCCAATCCGGGACCCTCGACCGAACCCTAAGCCTCCCTCGAACCCTAACCATGCAATTGAGCCGCCTTCTGGCATGGACCCTCATTTGAGCCCTCAAGGGAGATCACGAGACTGGAGTCGCTTCGGCCCTGGCGACACCCTGGCCGAACGCTAACCCTAGCTAAGGCTCTCTCCCCATGGGGACCCAATTCCAACGTCTGACAACATCACTCGTCTGAGGTCCAGAAGCGGTGGAGACTCACCCTGCATGGAAGCTGGAAGCTCCCCATGTCGTTTCACAGGCCCGGCTGCAGCTGCCCGAGACGATTCCGGAAGCCTCCTCGACCAGGGGCGTATCGACGAGCGTGGCCTTGGCAGCCAAAGACGGATCCTTACCGGCACAGTCCCTTGTGCCCTCAATTCAGACCTTCGAGGAGACCACTGTCCTGCTGTGGGTTCTGCGCCTGGAGCCTCCTGGGAGCTAACCATAACCCGAACCCTACCCTGAACCGGGAACCTCCACGGAAACCTACACCTGCCACGATCCCTAACCCTGCTATTGAGCCGCCTTCTGGCATGGGCCCTTACTTCAGCCCTCTAGAGACATCACGAGACAGGAGTCGCTTCGGCCTTGGCGACGTCCCTGGACCTAACCCTAACCCTAGCTAAGGATCTCTGCCCATGGGACCCAATTCCAACGTCTGACAACATCACGTGCCTGGAGTCCAATTGCGGGGCAGGCTGACTCGGCATGGAAGCTGGAAGCTCCCCATGTCGTTTCCCAGGCCAGCCTGCAGCTGTTCGAGAGGATTCCAGAGGCCTCCTCGACCAGGGGGGTTCGACGTGTATGGCCTTGGCAGCCAAAGATGGATCCTGACCGGCACCGTCCCTTGTGCCCGCAACTCAGACCTTGACGGAGACTACTGCCCTGCTGAGGGTTCGGCGCCTGGAGCCTCCTGGGAGCTAACCCTCACCCTAACCCTACCCCGAACTGGGAACCTCCACCGAAACCTAAGCCTTCCTCGAACCCTAACCCTGCAATTGAGCCGCCTTCTGGCATGGACCCTCATTTCAGCCCTCAAGTGAGATCACGAGACTGGAGTCGCTTTGGCCCGAGCGAAGTCCCTGGCCCGAAACCTAACCCTAGCTAAGGCTCTCTCCCAATGGGGACCCATTCCAACGTCTGACAACATGACCCGTCTGAGGTCCAGAAGCGGTGTAGAATGACTCGGAATGGAAGCTGGAAGCTCCCCATGTCGTTTCCCAGGCCCGGCTGTAGCTGCCCGTGAGGAATCCGGAGGCCTCGTCGACCAGGGGCGGATCGACGAGTGTGGCCTTGGCAGCCAAAGACGGATCCTGACCGGCACCGTCCCTTGTGCCCTCAACTCAGCCCTTCGCGGAGACCACTGCCCTGCTGTGGGTTCGGCGCCTGGAGCCTAGTGGGTCCTAAAACTGACCCTAACCCTACCCGAAACCGGGACCCTCCACGGAAACCTAAGCCTGCCTCGATCCCTAACCCTGCAATTGAGCCGCCTTCAGGCACGGGCCCTCATGTAAGCCCTCCTGGGAGATCACGAGACCAGAGTCGCTTCGGCCCTGGCGGCGTCCCTAGCCCGAACCCTAACCCTAGCGAAGGCTCTCCCCCATGGGACTCAATTCCCACGTCTGACGACATCACGCGCCTGGAGTCCAGATGCGGGGCAGGATGACTCGGCATGGAAGCCAGAATCTCCACATGTCGTTTCCCAGGCCAGCTGGCAGCTGTCTGAGAGGATTACAGAGGCATCCCGGACCACGGGGGAAAGACGTGTATGGCCTTGGCAGCCAAAGATGGATCCTGACCGGCACCGTCCCTTGTGCCCTCAACTCAGCCCTTGGCGGAGACCACTGCCCTGCTGTGGGTTCGGCGCCTGGAGCATCCTGGGTGCTAACCCTAACCCTAACCCAACCCCATTCCGGGACCCTCCACCGAACCCTAAGCCTCCCTCGAACCCTAACCCTGCAATTGAGCCGCCTTCTGGCATGGACCCTCATTTGAGCCCTCAAGGGAGATCACGAGACTGGAGTCGCTTCGGCCCTGGCGACACCCTGGCCGAACGCTAACCCTAGCTAAGGCTCTCTCCCCATGGGGACCCAATTCCAACGTCTGACAACATCACTCGTCTGAGGTCCAGAAGCGGTGTAGACTGACTCGGCATGGAAGCTGGAAGCTCCCCATGTCGTTTCTCAGGCCCGGCTGTAGCTGCCCGTGAGGATTCGGTGGGCCACCTCGACCAGGGGCTGATCGACGAGTGTGGCTTTGCCAGCCAAAGACGGATCCTGAACGGCACCGTCCCTTGTGCCCTCAACTCAGACCTTCGCGGAGACTACTGACCTGCTGTGGGTTCCGCGCCTGGGGCCTCCTGGGTGCTTTCCCTAACCCTAACCCTACCCCAAACCGGGACCCTCTACGGAAACCTAAGCCTGCCTCGATCCCTAACCCTGCAATTGAGCCGCCTTCTGGTACGGACCCTCACTTCAGCCCTCGAGGGAGATCACGAGACCAGAGTCACTTCGGCGCTAGCGACGTCCCAAGCCCGAAACCTAACCCTAGCTAAGGCTCTCTACCCTTAGGACCCAATTCCAACGTCTGACAACATCACGCGCCTGGAGTCCAGATGCGGTGCAGGCTGACTCGGCATGGAAGCTGGAAGCTCCACATGTCGTTTCCCAGGCCAGCCTGCAGCTGTCCGAGAGGATTCCATAGGCCTCCTCGACCAGGGGGGATCGACGTGGATGTCCTTGGCATTCCGGACCACGGGGGAAAGACGTGTATGGCCTTGGCAACCAAAGATGGATCCTGCCCGGCTCCGTCCCTTGTGCCCTCAACTCACACCTTCGCGGAGACTCCTGCCCTGCTGTGGGTTCGGCGCCTAGAGCCTCCTGGGAGCTAACCCTAACCCTAATCCTACCACGAACCTGGAACCTCCACCGAAACCTAAGCCTCCCTCGAACCTTAATCCTGCAATTGAGCCGCCTTCTGGCATAGGCCCTCACTTCACCCTCAAGGGAGATCACGAGATTGGGGTCGCTTCGGCTCTGGCGACGTCCCTGGCCCAAACCCTAACCCTAGCCTAGGCTCCCTCCCAATGGGGACCCAATTCCAATGTCTGACAACATGACTCGTCTGACGTCCAGAAGACGTGTAACTGACTCGGCATGGAAGCTGGAAGCTCCCCATGTCGTTTCCCAGGCCCGGCTGCAGCTGCCAGGGAGGATTCCGGAGGCCTCCTCGACCAGGGGCGGATCGACGAGAGTGGCCTTGGCAGCGAAAGACGGATCCTGACCGGACCGTCCCTTGTGCCCTCCCTCAACTCAGCCCTACGCAGAGACCACTGCCCTGCTGTGGGTTCGGCGCATGGAGCATCCTGGGAGCTAACCCCAACCCTAACCCTACCCCAAACCAGGACCCTCCACGGAAACCTAAGCCTTCCTCGATCCCTAACCCTACAATTGAGCCGCCTTCTGGCAAGGGCCCTCACTTCACCCCTCGAGGGAGATCACGAGACTGGAGTCGCTTCGTCCCTGGCAACGTTCTGGCCCGAACGTTAACCCTAGCTAAGCCTCTCTCCACATGGGGACCCAATTCAAACGTCTGACAACATCACTCGTCTGAGGTCCAGAAGCGGTGTAGACTGACTCGGCTTGGAAGCTGGAAGCTCCCCATGTCGTTTCCCAGGCCCTTCTACAGCTGCCCATGAGGATTCCCGAGGCGTCCTCGAAAAGCTGCAGATGGATGGGTGTGTCCTCGCAGCCAAAGACAGATCCTGACCGGCACCGTCACTTGTGGCCTCAAATGAGCCCTTCGCGGATACCTCCTCCCTGCTGTGCGTTTGTCCCTGGAGACTCTGGGTCTATCCCTAACCCTAACACTACCCCAAACCGGGACCCTCCACGGAAACCTAAGGCTGCCTCGATCCCTGACCCTGCAATTGAGCCGCCTTCTAGCACGGGCCGTCACTTCAGCCCTAGAGGGAGATCACGAGACCGGAGTCGCTTCGGCCTTGGTGACGTCCCTAGCCCGATCCCTAACCCTAACTAAGGCTGTCTCCCTATGGGACGCAATTCCAACGTCTGACATCATCACGCGCCTGGAGTCCAGATGCGGGCAGGCTGACTCGGCATCGAAGCTGGAAGCTCCCCATGTCGTTTCCCAGGCCAGCCTGCAGCTGTTCGAGAGGATTCCAGAGGCCTCCTCGACCAGGGGGGATCGACGTGTATGGCTTGGCAGCCAAAGATGGATCTTGACCGGCACCGTCCCTTGTGCTCTCAACTCAGACCTTGGCGGAGACTACTGCCCTGCTGAGGGTTCGGCGCCTGGAGCCTCCTGGGGGCTAACCCTCACCCTAACCCTACCCCGAACTGGGAACCTACACCGAAACCTAAGCCTTCCTCGAACCCTAACCCTGCAATTGAGCCGCCTTCTGGCATGGACCCTCATTTCAGCCCTCAAGGGAGATCACGAGACTGGAATCGCTTCGGCCCTGGCGACACCCTGGCCCGAACGCTAACCCTAGCTAAGGCTCTCTCCCCATGGGGACCCAACTCCAACGGCTGACAACATGACCCGTCTGAGGTCCAGAAGCGGTGTAGACTGACTCGGAATGAAAGCTGGAAGCTCCCCATGTCGTTTCCCAGGCCCGGCTGTAGCTGCCCGTGAGGAATCCGGAGGCCTCGTCGACCAGAGGCGGATCGACGAGTGTGGCCTTGGCAGCCAAAGACGGAACCTGACCGGCACCGTCCCTTGTGCCCTCAACTCAGCCCTTCGCGGAGACCACTGCCCTGCTGTGGGTTCGGCGACTGGAGCCTAGTGGGTCCTAACCCTAACCCTAACCCTACCTGAAACCGGGACCCTCCACGGAAACCGAAGCTTGCCTCGATCCCTAACCCTGCAATTGAGCTGCCTTCAGGCACGGGCCCTCATGTAAGCCCTCCTGGGAGATCACGAGACCAGAGTCGCTTCGGGCCTGGCGGCGTCCCTAGCCCGAACCCGAACCCTAGCGAAGGCTCTCTCCCCATGGGACCCAATTCCCACGTCTGACGACATCACGCGCCTGGAGTCCAGATGCGGGGCAGGATGACTCGGCATGGAAGCC
>NW_024419089.1:0-6119 GCF_014898765.1 Herpailurus yagouaroundi
CCGGTTAAGCGGTTAAGCGTCCGACTTCGGCTCAGGTCATGATCTCGTGGTTCGTGAGTTCGAGCCCCGCGTCGGGCACTGTGCTGACAGCTCAGAGCCTGGAGCCTGCTTCGGATTCTGTGTCTCCCTCTCTCTCTGCCCCTCCCCCGCTCACGTTCTCTCTGTCTCAAAAATAAATGATCATTAAAAAGAGAGAGAGAGAAAGAGACAAATGGAGGAGATTGAAGATCATCCCCCACTTTACCACAGCTGTTGTCCTTGGCCTGGAACCCTCCCCGAGGAACTCATGGCTAACTACAATCCAGCCCACAGGCAGAAAACTGTGCAAACCCCGTGTGTCTCGGGAGCAAACAGGGCAGTTGGGGGGACCATCAGCGAGCAGCCCCCCAGCGGCCGATTCAGAGCCAGCACTAATCCAGCAGGTACGGTCATTTTGCAGAGACAATTTCTCATTCTGGGTATTATTTGATCCGCGGGGCAACCCTGTGAGGTCACTGTTACTATTCCCATTTTGCGGATGAAGAAACCGAGCATCTGAGAGGCGAAGCGAGCTGTTGCCTTGGGTCTACCCATCAGGTGACAGGACCAGGACTCAAGCCCAGATCCTCTCTAGAGCAATTCCGAATTGTCTAGGGCAACCCGTGTAGAATCTGACCAGTGGAACAGCGAATCTGGTACCACCCTGCAAACTCGACGTTTGTTGGGAAGTAGGACCACTGGCAATTTTATGTATTTGCCTTTTCTGTTTTTTAATGTTTATTTCTTTTTTGAGAGAGCGAAAGAGAGCATGCAAGGCGGTGCAGGGAGCAGAGAGAAGGGGACAGAGGATCTGAAGCAGGCTCAACGCTGTCGCTGCAGAGCCCAATGTAGGGCTGAAACTCACGAACTGACCCGTGAGATCATGACCCGAGCCACAGTTAAATGCTCAATGACTGAGCCACCCAGACCCCCCTACCACTGGAAGTTTTATGGACAACCATCTGATATACTCTGGCTTTTGATTTTTTTCCCCCAACATTTATAATTATTTCATCAAGAGGAGTCGGTAATAGCATCTGAATTGTGTTTTTAAGATAATGTCTTAAAGTAGATCAATGTGTTTTAGGTACTTTATCACAGAAAATTTAGAAACATAGAAATATAGGGGCGCCTGGGTGGCGCAGTCGGTTAAGCGTCCGACTTCAGCCAGGTCACGATCTCGCGGTCTGGGAGTTCGAGCCCCGCGTCGGACTTTGGGCTGATGGCTCAGAGCCTGGAGCCTGTTTCCGATTCTGTGTCTCCCTCTCTCTCTGCCCCTCGCCCGTTCATGCTCTGTCTCTCTCTGTCCCAAAAATAAATAAACGTTGAAAAAAAAAAAAAAGGGGGCGCCTGGGTGGCGCAGTCGGTTAAGCGTCCCACTCTTGACTGTGGCTCAGTCATGATCTTGCTGTTTGTGAGATCGAGCTCCGCGTTGGGCTCTGTGTGCTGACAGCGTGGACCCTGCTTGGGATTCTCTCTCTCTCTCTTCTCTCTCTCTCCTTCCCTCACTTGTGCTGCCCTCTCCCTCTCAAAATAGTAATAAATACATAAACTTAAAAAAAAAAAGTAAGAGCAGAAATTACCAGTCACTTGTGATCTTATCATCATTAGCATTCCGTCTTTTTCATTGTATGTGCATATAAACACACAACACAATACAAATTAGTCTATAAGTCAAATCTTGATTCCCATTTTCCCCTCAACTTTATATGACAAGCATTTTCCATATAATTAGGCAGTTTTTGAAGGTAATATTTTAAAAGCTTTCAACAGGTTCTGGGACATAGTAAATGTTTAACACATAGTGGCTATTATTATTTATGACACAGTATTCCACCAAATGAGTACACCGTGATTTATCTGACTTTCTGATTTTGATGAACATTTAATTTTTTTGTGTGCTTATTTATTTCTGAGACAGAGAGAGACAGAGCATGAGCGGGGGAGGGGCAGAGAGAGAGGGAGACACAGAATCGGAAGCAGGCCATCAGCCCAGAGCCTGACGCGGGGCTCGAACTCACGGACCACGAGTTCGTGACCTGAGCTGAAGTTGGATGCTTAACCGACTGAGCCACCCAGGCGCCCCAGGCTCCATTTCAACGCGGGGCTCGAGCCCCCAAACCGTGAGATCATGACCTGAGCTGAAGTCGGGCGCTCAACCCACTGAGCCACCCAGGCGCCCCTGGTGAACATTTAGGTTGCTACCTTTCCCCCACTATTATAAACAATTGTATCAAGAAATATTTATATATAAAGTTGTGTTTGTCACTATGTCATACACCTGAAATGAATGTAACTTTATCAACTATACTCAAATAAAAATAAAAATACAATACAATACAATACAATACAATACAATACAATACAATAAAAGTGTGTCTAAGTTTCTCATCAGTTTCTTAGGCTCGACTCGTGGTAAAGAATTACTAGATCAAAGCTTAGGCACATCTTCACTTTTTATTTGGAACATATATTACCAAAGGGTTTTCCTAGGAGTGTACCTGTTTAAATTCTAACAGCAGTTGGGGCGCCTGGGTGGTGCAGTCGGTTAAGTGTCCGACTTTAGCCAGGTCACGATCTCGCGGTCCGTGAGTTCGAGCCCCGCGTCAGGCTCTGGGCTGATGGCTCAGAGCCTGGAGCCTGTTTCCGATTCTGTGTCTCCGTCTCTCTCTGCCCCTCCCCCGTTCATGCTCTGTCTCTCTCTGTCCCAAAAATGAGTAAACGTTGAAAAAAAAAAAAAAAAAAAGCCCAGCACAGAGCCTGGTACCGAAGGGGCACCCAGCGAGCGTTTGAGAATGGAAGAACCCCAGCCACGCGTAAACATGCCCTCAGTTAAGAGCCTTGAGCTGAATCATCCTCTCGAGGCTATGTGGGTTTAAAAATGGGGGAAGTATTTCTTATATGTGATTAAACAAAATAAGCCAATTACAGAACATTCTGTACTTTATGATCCCAGTTTTGCATGAGAGGGAGCAAGACAGGGAAAGAGGTAGAGAGGGACAGTGAGAGATCCAGAGACCATCACAGAGGTGGGGAGACCCAGGCAAGGACTAAACCCTGAAATATTAACAGCGATCATCACAGGGAGGGTGAGAAGGTTTCCTTTTTTGAGTGTGTCTGCATTTTGCAAACACTTTATAATGTGCACGAGTTGGAAACGTTTTTTATTAAAATTATTACCAGATCTCAAATACTTTGAAACCTGGTATTCTAGTCATTTGGCAAACGTTACCTTATTTCCAGAGCCCTTTTCATCAGGTGGAGACATCTTAGTTATGTGGCCTCTTTCCTTCCCCCAGAGTTGTAATTTTTATTTTTTACTCGAAGAACCAGAGTGGGGAGGATACAGAAAAACCCACAAAGTTCCTAAACAATCTTAGAGGTTTTCCCCAAGCCAGCCGATCTCTTTGGGAAGGTGAGGAATGATCTTACTGAATGAAGAGGTGATCTAAGGTCAGCATTAAATAGATGTGTTGCTTTTCCCAGGGTTGGCTGAAAAGATCAAGTGACTTTCTCTACTGAGAAGTTATAATTCAATGATTAACAGAATTTCCTCACAGATTTACAGGCGTCAGTTCTCATTCCCCAGAGTGCCGCCCTCATCACCATCTCTCCTCTCCAGGGAACAGCAGTCGAGCCCAATCCCCAGGGAGGAACCCCAGAGTTGCATTTTATACGGAGAGACAGGTGCTAAGCAGAGCACAGGAGGGGAGGTGGGGGCAGGGGAGATAGGAGAGGGCAGGAAGGGGCATCCAGAAAGGGGAAAAACTATAGCCTCTATGTTTGAGGTGCTTATAATCTGCCCAATATTTCTTTTACTGCTTGAAAATGTCCTACTTCCTACCTTCCTCCCCACCCCTCACCCCCAGTAATTGTAGGATCCTGGGGTGATAAATCCATAGTCCCTGGAAATACAGAATCTCAGAATTTTCCGGGATCAAATACAGAGGAAACATGTAACTCTTTTCATCAGACACGGTTTAGAACGTGTGTTTCTCCCTAACTTCCAGGAATTTGTGAATTAAACTCATCAAACACTGCTTAAATGCTGTGACTATTTGATCCTGGACCCCTTGCATACTACCCTTGCGCCTGGTACACAACGTCTTATTTACTTGGTCTGTCTTTATGTGGTTTTGTATCCTTGTTCACCTCACAAATGATTGTAATCCACCTTAGATGCCAAAGTGCGGTATCTATTCATCTGTTCATTTATTTATTCTATGCGTTAGGTAAAGGGTAAGCGGCCGTGACTAAAGTGTAGCCCCTTTCTTTCTTATATACATCCCCTGACCTGAGTGGTGCAGCCTGGCAGGTGAGCAGGGGATTCTGCCCCAGGAGCTCCTTTGGGAAGCCAGTTTCCAGAATGTTCTTGATCTGCCACCTAATGAGATGATGTCATCGTGCGATCAAAAGAGGGCCATAAGTATATCTGCATTTCCGCTTGTGGCGGAGTGAAAGGGTGCTATTCCAGAGCAAACTGGTTATCCTTTTATCTTTTTTTAAAAAATAAAACACCATTCTTTTAGAGCAATTTTAAGTTCAGGGCAAAATTGAGCCGAGAGTACAGGAAGTTCCCATACACCCCCTGCCCCTATACATGCATGGACTTCCCAACATTTGTTACAACCCGTGAATCTACATCGACAACATCGTTGTTATCCAAGCTCCATAATTTACATTACAGTTCACTCTTGCTGTTGCACATTCTATGGGTTTGGATGAATGTATAATGGCACGTATTCACCATTGTGGTGTCATAATAGTGTCACTGTCCTTCCGATCCTCCGTGCTCTGTCTGTTCATCCCGTCCTCCCCTCTCATCCCTGGCAACCACTGATCTTTTTACTGCCTCCATAGTTTTGTCTTTGCCAGAATGTAATAAGCTGGGGATCATACAGGATGGAGCCTTTTCAGGTTGGCTTCTTTCACTTAGTAACACGCATTTAAGTTTCTCTCTGTCTCCATCGGTGTCCACCTTGCAGACGGTGGATCAGGAGGCTTCTCAGCTTCCATAGTTATGTGGGCCAAACCCTCGTAATAAATCTCAATATAGGGGCGCCGGGGTGGCTTAGTCGGTTAAGCTTCCGACTTTGACTCGTGGTCTCACAGCTCATGCGGTCGACCACCGCGTTGGTCTGTGTGCTGACAGCTCAGAGCCTAGAGCTTGCTTCAGATTCTGTGTCTCCTCCTCTCTCTCTGCCCCCTCCACCACTCATGCTTTGTCTCTCTCTCTTTCCCTCAAAAATAAACGTTAAAAAATTTTTTAAATAACTCTCAATATATATATTTATATTTATATAATATATATTTACATATATATTAATATATAGTTACATATATATTAATATTTACATATATCAATATATTTGCATATATTAATATATTTACACATATTAATATATTACATATAACTATGTTTACATATATTAGTATATTTACATATATATTAATATATATATTTATAAATATATATTCTGTTTCTCTGAAGAACCTGACTAGTAAATCTCGAAATACACAATCCTCTGTAGAATCCTGGAAATCCAGAATCCCCACGTTGAGCTCCTTCTCGGGACTCAAAGTTCCTTAAAGGGGGAATTACACCTTTATTTATTGCTGAGTTTATGCAATTAAATATTCTTCAAGTAAAATATAATTTGTTAATAAGAATAGCAATAAAATGATCTCATTTATTCAGTGTGATTTATTTATTTTATCTTATTATTTAATTACCATACCATACTGGGGAGAAAGGTAATATTAGCCTCATTTTGCCGATGAGGAAGCTGGGATTTAGCAAAAGACAAGTAATTTGAGTAAAGTCACATGGTTCAGAAGCCAAATCTGCCTGACTCCAAGTCTTACTCTGTTTTTGCTACAAACACCTTCAATATAGAAAATGGAGCTTTCTTTTAAATGTTTATTTATTCATCTTACAGAGAGAGCATGCATGCACAAGCACGGGAGGGACGGGGGAGACACAGAATCCGAAGCAGGCTCCAGGCTCTGAGCTGTCAGCACAGAGACCGACACGGGGCTCGAACCCACGAACCTCGAGATCATGACCTGAGCCGAAGTCGGACGCTTAACCGCTTAACCGG
>NW_024419090.1:0-8209 GCF_014898765.1 Herpailurus yagouaroundi
AAAAGTGGGAAAGAGACCAAGAGTAGTTGACACAGTGCAAAACCATAGCAGTTACAAAAGCAGTAAAAATTATTTTCCTCCTTTTCTATAAGCTTATCCCTTTTTTTCCACAAACACTGTAAAAATTAAAAGAAAATATAAAAATCTTCATATTCCATAACAAATTGTGATTTTATTTAACATGTCAATAACTTTAGGGAAGAAAAAACTATGAACAGTTGCTGCAATACAGAGTCTCTTAGCATCTTCTTGTGCATACGGAAGACTCTTCCCCTTCCCTCTTCTTATCCCTCAGGTCTGACTGCCCTCCAGTCAGAAATCCTTCATTAGTTATTGTTCTGTTTATATAATCATAAAATGTGCTTTGCAAATGAAATTTAATCAAAACATAAAAGCAAAATGAAGCAAAAATCATTAGAAATTCAAAGCTGCAACATCCACTATTAACACTTTAGTGCCCAGTGCCCACATTTATTTTAATGTGTACACACACACATACACACTTTTACATCCTTCAGGGTAATTTTTACTGTGAACTTTTATTAACTTTTTTATTAACTTTTTTTAATTAACTTTTTATTAACTGCTTCTTTCTTGTATGTTTGTTTTTCTTGTCTTTGCTCTACCTTTCTTTAAATCATCATATCTCCATTGAGGTCATCAATGTTAGTAACCTAGAATTTAGTTTTCTGTGGCTTTCACCCTGTGTGTGTGTGTGTGTGTGTGTGTGTGTGCGTGCGCACGCACACGTGCACGCATGTATGTGTGTATGTTCACATGGCTTACCATGATTTATCTTTACTTTTGGAAAACCTCTCCAACTAGGTTCCTCGAAAAGTTGAAAATAGAACTACCCCATAACCCAGCAATTGCACTACTAGGTATTTACCCAAAGGATACAAAAATATTAATTCAAAGGGATACATGCACCCCAGTATTTATAGCAGCATTATCTACAATAGCCAAATTATGGAAACAGCCCAAGTGCCCATTGACTGATAAATGGATAAAGAAGATATGGTATATAAACAACGGAATATTAGCCATAAAAAAAGAAATCTTGGCATTTGCAACAACATGAATGGAGCTAGAGAGTATTATGCTAAGCGAAATAAGTCAGTCAGAGAAAGACAAATACCATATGATTTCACTCATGTGTAGAATTTAAGAAACAAAACAAATGAGCAAAGGAAAAGAAAGAGAGGGAGGCAAGCCATGAAATAGACTCTTAACCTTAGAGAACAAAATGATGGTTATCAGAGGGGAGGTCAGTGAGGGGAGAGTGAAATAAGTGATGGGGATTAAGGAGTGCACTTGTAATGGGCACTGGAATATTATATGGAAGTGTTGAATCACCATATTGTACACCTGAAACTTATATTATACTGTATGTTAACTAAATGGAATTTAAATTTTAAAAAGAGGAAGAAGGGAAGGGAAGGGAAGGGAAGGGAAGGGAAGGCAAGGCAAGGCAAGGCAAGGCAAGACAAGGCAAGGGAGGAAGGAAGGCAGGAAGGCAGAATGAATGAAAGAAAGAAAGAAAGAAAGAAAGAAAGAAAGAAAGAAAGAAAGGAAGAGGGAAGGAGGAAGGAAGGAAGGAAAAAGGAAAGAAACGAAAATAAAGGAAAAGAGAAAAGGAAAAGAAAAGAGAAGAAAAGAAGGGAGGGAAGAAGGAAATCTCACCAACTTAACTGGTAGAAGGTAGAAAATTAACTTATTTCAATGAATTTGTAATGCATAAATCCTTACTCCTGTTGGGTTTTGTATCTTGTATATGATAAAAGGAATAAAGAGCCCATTTTTACACTCTTCCAAATGAATAGCTAATTGTATGAAAACTACTTACTACATAAAAAATTTGTTCCCATAAAATTTCCGTATATTAAATCCCTTATATACTAGCTTGAGCTTCTTTTTTTTTCCTTCCAGTATATATTTCTGGTACTATACTAATACCGTATTGTTTATTAATAATAGATTAATATTTTAATATCTGTTTAAACAAATTTATTCCCACTGTTCATCTTTTACTAACATTTTTGGCTAACCATGTTGTTCATTCTTTCACATTTAAATGGTATAATTTTGTCCAAAGTGTTTTAAAAATATTGGGATTCTAGCTGGAGTTGTGTCAAGTGTATGTATGAATCTGGTATTACTGACATTTTATATTATTGAGTCTTCCCAGCCAAGAGAATGCTGTCTTTCAGATTGGTTAAAGGATTTCAACAGATTTTATAGTTTTCTTCATGTAGGTATAGCTTCCTTCTTTATAAGTTTATCTCTAATATTTCACAGTTTTCCTACTTAATGTGGTAATGAAGAGCAAACAAGTCTAAGTCATAAACTGAATTTTTTAGCTCTTGGATAATTACCATGAGCCATGACCAAGTTCTTAAATGAGAATTATATTAAAGACCTAAGCTAGTGAGATCCCTGCATTAACAAAGACAAGATGACAGGACAATCCCAGTTGTTGACCCATTGCAACATCAGGCCAGCAAAAGGTACGAGCGAACCATAGCAAATCCATGGCCACTAACAGATACACACACACACACACACACACACACACACACACACATACACACACACCACACACACAAAGAGCATAGTATTTACCCCATGGGTTTGATTGGAACATTTTACAAGGAATAATTTTATTTAAAAAAAATATTACTTACATAGTTTAATGGTTTAAAATGAAAGGCTGACTATAAAATTTACATATTTACATTTCACAAAATCTTCAGCAAACTGCCTCTGTCTTAATTAGAAATCACAAGTAACTTTAGTAATAAAAGAAAATGTTGGTTCTCCACCTTGGATATCAACTTCACAATTTTTAAAAATCTCATTCTAAAAGTCAAAAATGCAATCATTTTCATTTGGAAGATTCTATAAACAAGGATTAATACTAATCTTTTGAGAGACAGTCCAAGTGGGAAGAACAGTGCGTGAATTTTACTACCTATTCTTTCTGGTAATTAGTCTGTAGCTATAATCATTTTGTCTTAATTTCAAGATACATACAAAAACAGATCAATTGGCTAGCTGAATAGTTTCAATCAAGATGTTTTTGATTTTCATGGTATCCAAATACCATCTTTTCTTTTGATATTTTATTATAGCATTTTAGAGTTAGGATGAACTTAAGAGTCTGTATCCCAGACATTTAAGTTCTACTTGATTTTATTATGTAGCTTTCCAATAAACATGCCATCCAACCAAAGTTGTATTAAGGAGCAGGAGCAGGTAGGTGCTGGACAGCCAGAATGCCAGTCTATAACGAACACCAAAAGTTCTTTAAATAAATTGAAAATATGGGACCCGTCAACAGAAGTTTTATACATTACTCCTTACATAACTGTCAAAGTATTAGTGAATCCTGCTTCCATTTAGTTCCTCGTTCCAAAAACATATTTTTTCTGGAATATATGTATATATTCAAAATATTTTTTCTGTATACTTCTATTCAGAAAAAATATATTAACATTATTCATAATCCCTACTGCCTTTAATGGAGAACGGATCCTTTCAATTGACAGATCTTTTAGTAGCTCTGTGAAAAAAAAAATCTCCCTCATTATAATAGCCTCAGACACACTTGAGGGAAATCTCATGTGGTAGACAGAGGCAGTGGTGAAATTCAAAATTTTTACTAACCAGTATAGCAAAGACATCAGCTAACCAGAGTGTCTGTCTCAGGGAAAAAAAAAAAATTAAGACGACTATACATCTGTCTATACCTTTCTCTCTCTAGATTAAACATTCTGGTGACTTTCAAAATGGACTTCATTATCATGGTTTCAAATCCTCTCCTAGTGCGGGTCATTCTCTCCCTCTCCCCAAAGCCACAGCCCTCACTGGTGAAGACACATGTGCTCCCACCAACAGGAAACACAACTGCACTACCACCTCTCCCCCATTCTCTATACCATAATTTTTAAAGGGTTAAAAATTATCCCTTTTTGGCAGCTCATCATCCTGTGGCTTTATGAGTTATATTTCTGTAAACAGTCTTTTAATATTACCTTATTACATTCAAAGTTTGTGTCAAAATACTTAATTAGAAAAACAGACACCTATTTGATGACTCTAAGAGGGAACCTGCCAAAGTCATTTTTCCCTCTATCCCGAAATACATGAATCAGAATACGCTTATGTGTAATGTATTTATAACTGCTTAAATTAAAAATTGCTCAAAAGAAGCGTTTTTATACTTACCAATTTAATGAACATTTCCATAACTGTGAGAAGCATCTTTTACACCAATGTTTAATTCACACATCAGTAAGCACTAATGATAAGTGTATCACCATATCAACTTCTGGCAGTTAGGTATGTCAGTGACAGGCATCATAAAATTAAATAGATAACTAATATTCAAAGAGACTGCAATAAAAATATATTGTGGTAATTACCCATGTCGAAAGTGAAGAGTTTTAATCAAACCATTTTCTTGAGTGACCATATTTTCATTTAAATACGAGTTTAAGAAATCACAGAGAAAGTTGCTGCTTTCAACACCAAATGCAAGTCTAATTAGTGCCTTTTTACTGCAATTAATACTGCAGTTATACTCAGCATTCTTTACATCAGCAAAGTAAGTTCTTTCTGGCTTTTCTCTCTCCACCTCACTCTTTCCCTGTTAGGTTTCTGACTAATGTTTGGCAACAGAGAAGAGTGTTTATTTTGCTTGAAAACAAAACCGTTACCATTCTTAATGTCCCAGAGATTTCCTCATGACTAGACAGAATGGATATCTGAAGAGACTTCCAATTCCCTCTATTACTTATGTTGTTGCTTTTAACAGATTCTGAAAGATGCCATCAGTTTTGTATGATAGTAGCTTCCTACTGCAGGCTCATTGAAAACTTGCTCTCCATTAAAGTTCTATTTATGTGAGAATATAAGCCTCCTTTTGTCCTCCTATTGAAACTGGATTTTCAGAAACAAACAGTTTTCTTTGAATAGTACTTCATAATTTTCTGGCTACATTTATATCCTCTGGTATTTGCGAGGGGTGATAATTATGAGCATTAAATCAATATGTACTAGTTTATTGAATTAACCAAGATGATAAAGAAGAATCTTTACTCATGCCCTAATACCATAAAATAGTATAACAAAAAGTATATTAGGGGTGCTTGGGTGGCTACTTGGTTAAGCATCCGACAGTTTCACCTCAGGTCATGATCTGGTGGTTCATGAGTTTGAGCCCCACATTGGGCTCCATGCTGATAACTCAGAGTCTGCTTGTGATTTTCTTTCTCCCTCTCTCTGTCTCTCTCTCTCTCTGCCTCTCCCCTGCTCTCTCTCTCTCTCTCTCTCTCTCTCTCAAAATAAATAAATAAACTTTTAAAAAATACATAATAGTAAAATGAAATAGCAATGGACTGGAAATGAGAAGACTTGAATTCGAATTCTGATGTCCCTACTTATTTTACAAGCTGTGGGATCATGTACACAATTCTTAAACTCTATAAGCCTTCCTTTCATTATTTACAAAATGGTGGTGAATCTGTTGGCAAAACTGGATGTAGCATGTGACAGAAAACAGGAGGTCAAGGATGAGTAAACAAATTAAAGGATGATTTTGCTATTTATGAAGATAAGGACGATGGCAGGAAAACAAGGAAAAAAAATAGGGTTATTTTGATGTGTTAAATTTGAAACATCTATATTATACAAGCCAAGAGAGCAAGTAGGCAGTTCAATATACAAATCTAGAGTTCAAGGAAAGTATCTGAACCAAAGATACAAACGTTACTCATATATTAATAGTTACTTCCACTTACTACGCACCAAACAATGCAACAGATCCTATAGGTAAGTAATTTATTCCTCGAGACAAACTTGAGTTCACAATGAGTATTATTATCATAATTATTGTTATTTTCTAACACTTAACACATTATCTGGTTATGTATGTAAGCTACCAAAATGTTTTTTGAATGAATGTTCAGCTTACGGGTGAGGAATTCAAGACTCGGAAAAGAAACTTAACCACATCTAGTAAGTGGCAGAACCAGAATT
This sequence comes from Herpailurus yagouaroundi, assembly GCF_014898765.1. Classification (NCBI taxonomy): domain Eukaryota; kingdom Metazoa; phylum Chordata; class Mammalia; order Carnivora; family Felidae; genus Herpailurus; species Herpailurus yagouaroundi. The sequence goes on from NW_024419090.1 coordinate 6,040, forward strand.
TGAAATTAAATTTGTCTTGAGTAGACAGTGGAACGTCTGGCTTACAAGCCGTCACCTTCATTTCGCACACGTCAAAAGAGCAAATTTTAAAATGGGCGATGTTGAGAAGGCAAGATGATTTTTGTTCAGAAGTGTGCCCAGTGCCATACCACGGAAAAGGGAGAGAAGCACAGTCTGGGCCAAACCTCCATGGTTTATTTGGGCAAAAGACAGGTCAGGCCCCTGGATTTTCGTAGGTGCCAACAAGAACAAAGGCATCACCTGGAGAGAGGAGACACCGATGGAGTATTTGGATAATCCCAGAAGGTACATCCCTGGAATAAAAATGATCTTTGCTAGCATTAAGAAGGCAAAGGAAAGAGCAGACTTGATAGATTATCTCAAAAAAAAAAAAAAAAAAAAAAAAGCTACTAAGGAGCAACAGTTGGCCTCTGCCTTATTTATTATAAAACAACAGCAACAAAAAAATGTCTGATGACTTCTTTCATGTGTCCTGTATTTAAATTGATCTCATACACCAGAATTCAGACCATGAACGGCTGAGAGAATACTTTTTTTGGACAGTGCTGACTTAAGTAATGTTGGCTTGTAGTTAAAACATATGATCAGCTTTTTGAACTCTGATAGTAATTCTGGTTCAGCAGGTGCTGTCAGTGTTTTCCCCTTCTGAAGATATGACTGGAATTGATGAGCAACATTCAGCTTTTCACACAGACGGTAAATGTCATCTCTAAACCTATAGGAGATTAGTTTTATATTTAGATTTATATAAGTGGTTATATTAATATATTTAAATACTGAGGAAATCCCTTCACTGTCTCAGAGAACAGCAAGACTCCGTTGTGTTTCAAGTTGCGTTTGTTAGCCTGTTAAAGGCAGGGGCTGATGATAAGCTGCCAATGTCCACTTTATCTTTTTGGTATTAACTATACCAGTTTAATTAAAATTCCCTACATCTAAAGAGTTGCCTTTTGCTTAACAAAAGGCATTTTAGTATGGTTTATGTACAATATTAAATACAGAATATTTAACATTTCTCACATTTTTATAGGTGATCTATAAGGTCAGATGCTTTTAAGATTCAGTGTGACAAGATCAGCAGCAAACTTGGCTTCCAAATGCTTTACTTAATCAGACCAAGTTATAATTCAGGATTGTCTTCTAAACACCTATTCAAAAACCCAATGGTAGAATGACCATGTATGTATGATTGATAATAATGCTTTTGCCAACTCATCAGAAGGATTAAAATACAAAAGATATATTATCAGCACAAATTTGTAAATTATGTGAAAAGGCTTAGGATAATTAAAAACAAAATCACAGATCATTTAAAAAAAAAAAGTTGTCTTCAATTCCAAATGATTATTCTTACCCTTACTGCAGAGGTCATATCAGACACCAAGCAACTTCAGACTCACTAGTTTATTTAATGCACACAATAAACATTTCAGGTAGGGGCAGATGAGAGACCAACACTCAGAGAAGCTGAGTGGCTTGACAATGTTATGCATCTGTTCACTATGCCAGGACTCTCTATCACCCATAGCTAATCACATAAGTTGACCATGAAAAACCTTCTAATATAAGGATACTTTGGTACACTAATTATAGAAAACCTTCTACTCCTTGCCTTTTTGAAGGCTGGTTCTGAGGTTTTAGTACGCACTATGGTCAGTGAGACTTTAAAACATTTTATCATGCAAAATGTAGCAAAATAATCTATTACAATAACCATCTGTGATTTCTTTTGGCTTCTTTGAAGACCCAAAAAGAATGAGAGATGTTTTTCTCTTCCACCTACCAGACAGCAAATGGACATCAGAGTGCTGGAGGTCTGGAGATTCTCTTGCCAAAGGGGAAAGTTAATGGGCTCCATTCAGAAATGCTTCTGCATAGGGGAGCCTGGGTGGCTCAGTCACTTAAGCTTCTGACTTCATCTCAGGTCATGATCTCATGGCTCATGAGTTTGAGCTCCACGTCCGGTTCTCTGTGCTGACAGCTCAGAGCCTGGAGCCTGCTTTGGATTCTGTGTCTCCTTCTCTCTCTGTTCCTCCCCGGCTTGTACTCTGTCTCTCTCTCATTCTCTATAAATTAAACATACATTAAAAAAAATTTTTTTCTGGCACAAAAACAGACACATAGACCAATGGAATAGAATAGAAACCCC
>NW_024419091.1:0-12129 GCF_014898765.1 Herpailurus yagouaroundi
TTTACTAGGTTGCAGTAAAACTGTTGGGGATAAACTTAACATTACTGAGGGGTAAGATTTAGAAGGCACCTCATTACCCTTATTTTTGTTTTCATCTATAAAAATGAAAAATGTGGGGGAGGGACTTATAATAGAAAAAAAAGTGTATAAGTACGTATCTTCTAGGGAGAATAGGGTTTTTAAACATCAAACTTAAATTTTAATGAAATACTTTTCAATTTAGTGAAAGACTTAGAATAAATCCTGGAGCATAGACTAAGATTAGGTACTTTGAAATTTGATTTTTATTGATTTTCAATAATTTTCTTTCCTTGTAGTTTTGGAAATGACTTTCACAGCAAACCTAATAATTTTAAGACCTTTGGTATTCATGGGTTTATGATATATTTTGCCTTTATACTAGTCATCTGGTTTAGGGCATGTAATAAAAATACATTCTCTACACATAACGAGCTCAAACTCTTTTATGTTATTGGTTATCTTTTTTAAATCACAATGCCTCCACTTGAATCTTCAATCTTATATTTGTAGGACACTTGATATGCATATTTGATTTGTCAATCAGTAGCATACATTTTTTTAAATTGCACATACACATAGCGTGAGTCAGAAATATTGTCAGTAGAATATTCTTACAAGTCTCAAAAAGTTTTGTGGCGAAAGCAAGACAAGATAGCTTTTTGCTCCTCACTTTCCTTTTTTGTTTAAATTCTCTGCATCAAAATGCTGGTTCCTTCAAAGTATTAATTGAAATCTCTTTAGCTACCAAGTAATGGGTCTTGTAAGCTGAGCCTCTGGTTCAAGATGGCAACGTGAGAGGATCCCCTGAACTCACCTCCTGTCCAACACACGACGTCTATAGCCACGTTCAGAACAGTTTCTCTCTGAAGGAGATCTGAAAACTAAATCTACGTTGGATGGATACAAAACCACATCAAGGGGTGCCTCGCTGGCTCAGTCAGCGGAGCATGTGACTCTTGGTCTCAGGGTCATGAGTTCAAGCCCCACATTGGGTGTGGAGCCTACTTGAAAAAGAAAAAGAAGACAAACAAACACAAACCCACAACAAAAATGAGTAGGAGATAGTGTCTCACCATAAACTCCTCCCCCGGTGTGGCAACCCACAGTTAGATGGAAGCTCACAACTCTGAGCTTCTTCCTGGGAGGCCAAATGTTTGAACCCCACGTCTGGCACCCCAGCTTTTAAGACCTGCACCCCAGAGATGGGTCCACAAAACATCTGGCTCTGAAAGCCAGTGGAGCCTAGGTCCACAAGGCTACAGCCAACCGAGAAACCGTTCTTAAAGTGCTCATGTGGTTTTCTTTGGCCAACCCTCCAGGGTACAGCACAGACACAGCAGTCTGAAATGCACCCCCAGTCTTTCTGGGAAAGAGGCCTATTAGCTTATCTGTGTAGCTGAGGCCTGAGGTGACAGACCCAAGTCTGGCCGCAGTCCTCTCCACAGACCTTGGAGGGCCGGAGCGACCTTTCACGCTCCCTCTGCCGTGCTCCACATCGCCAGTACCTCCCGAAAAGGAGCTTGTGCACCTGTCTGGTGGCCCTCAGGGCTTATGTTGGCAGGTCACGTAGGACTGAAATAAATGGAGGAACAGTTGTTAACTGGCCACCCTACCCAGGACACAGCACAGAGGTGGCCAACTGAAATCATCCCGGTCTTTCTGTGACTCGCCTTTTAGCTTATCTGCATAGCTATGGCCTGAGGAACGGGCTTCTAATTAAACACATGTCGGTGAGCCCAAGGCAATCCCCCCGGCCCGAAACTGGGGAGACTGGTGGGCAGGCACCATCCTTGAACTCGCCTATCCTGCCCCAGATTGTCAGAGTCTCTGAGAAAAGACCTCATGTACACGTCTGGCACCACAGCTTTTGTGGCTGCAACTCACACTGTGTCCCTTGATAACCAGGCCCTGCTGGTCAGCAGTACAGTAACAAGTAAAGAGACAGTTCTTTTTTTTATGTTTATCTTTGAGAGAGATGGAGAGACAAAGCATGAGCAGAGAAGGGGCAGAGAGGGAGACACAGAATCTGAAGCAGGCTCCAGGCTCCGAGCTGTCAGCACAGAGCTTAACGTGGGGTTCAAATTCACGAATCTTGAGATCATAACCTGAACCGAAGTCTGACGCTTAACCTACTGAGCCACCCAGGCACCCCGACATGTGAAATTATTTTGAAAAGAATCATTTATTTCCTAGATCAGGGTCTCTTGCTACTACAAATCTATGTTTTTAGTTGTCCATTTTCCTACTAGGCCTCTGGATTTAATTCCTGTACTAAATTATGCTATCTGCATACCTTGCCTTTTAGTGAAACAGAGGTTAGAGGTGAATATACCACTTACTGGAATAGATCAACCACTGAGGCAGAGCAGATGTACCAAGTGGTTTCTACGAATGAGGGCATCACTTTATCTTTTGATACAATTAAAATCTTAAGATCTACAGAAGCTGTTCTCTAGTGCTTGTACTCTCACGATGCAACCATTAAGCCATAAGGCTGACATTTCAATGTGGTTTGAGTGTAATCACCACCCTTTGATGCTGCTTTGAATGGTGTATGCATTTGGGTATGAACATCTGGCCTGTTTTCCCTTAAATAACACTTGTATTTATAAGGCAACTCTGTACATTACCCCTGGGAGTATTTAGATGGGGAAACAATTTTTAAACTAAATCTCCATATCTAGGGAACTATCGTCCAAAATAAATTACATTGCATTTGTAAAGAAAGTTATTTTAGGGGCGCCCGGGTGGCTCAGTCGGTTAAGCGGCCGACATCGGCTCAGGTCACGATCTCGCGGTCCGTGAGTTCGAGCCCCGCGTCGGGCTCTGTGCTGACAGCTCAGAGCCTGGAGCCTGTTTCAGATTCTGTGTCTCCCTCTGTCTGACCCTCCCCTGTTCGTGCTCTGTCTCTCCCTGTCTCAAAACTAAATAAATGTTAAAAAAAATAAAAGTTATTTTAAAGTCTCTTTTGTTCACAGAGTAATGCCAAGTCTTAAGATTCATTCTTTCAACAACTCTAAAATGTGTTTTATATATGGTTGGGTGTTAAATGCATTTACAAATATATATATTCTACCTCAGCCCTTAAACATTAGAAACAAGAACACTGAAAACTGGGAATGTGAACAAGTTTGACTTCCTGAACTAAGAATATTATTGAGAAATACTCAAAGTAAATAGGGTAGAATTCTATATACTTTCTAGCTATTTATAATATCTTGGTGACCGATGGGAGCTATAAAGTTTATGGCCTTTGTTCTTCACTTTTTCAAACAACAATAACAGTGAGAAACCAGTTAGGAATTCAGAATCAGTCAGAAACTTCTGCACGTTAGAGAGCTCTCACACTCGTAGCAGTGCTGGGCGGGGGCACAGAGTGAACCTGTGGCCTGTAGTCTTCTCGAAGAGGATTTCGCTCTTTAAGAAAGTTAGATTCCACTCTAAATTCCAGCAATGGGTGATTTTCTCCCCGTACTTGAATAAGGACACGTCTTACTTTAAACAATGTCATATAAGAGTAGTGAGTTTTAGGGGCGCCTGGGTGGCGCAGTCGGTTAAGCGTCCGACTTCGGCCAGGTCACGATCTCGGGTCTGTGAGTTCGAGCCCCGCGTCGGGCTCTGGGCTGATGGCTCGGAGCCTGGAGCCTGTTTCCGATTCTGTGTCTCCCTCTCTCTCTGCCCCTCCCCCGTTCATGCTCTGTCTCTCTCTGTCCCCCCCCCCCAAAAAAAAAAGAGTAGTGAGTTTGGCAGGAACATCTCCATCCAATAACCTCAGGTTGTATCAGAATCTTAGTTGTTTTTGTTTTTGTTTTTTTACTGTTACTTACTTTTGAGAGAGAGAGAGAGAGAGAGAATGAACTGGGAAGGGGCAGAGAGAGGGGGACAGAGAATCCAAAATAGGCTCCTTGCTGAAAGCAGAGAGGCTGACACAGGGCTTGAACCCACAAACCGCAAGATCGTGACCTGAGCTTAAGGGACACGCAGGTGCCCCCGGAATCTTAGTTTTTATGTGCATCTTACCATATCTGCTAAACGCACAGTAAAAATTAAGCCATGCATTTCAGGAAAGGAAGCAGTATCTGTTGTCGGTGGAACAAAGGAACCAAAAAAAGCAAACAGCTGTGCTAGCACCGGATGCTGGGGTGGAACAGACCGTGACCTCGCTGAGTCCTCACATCAGGCAGGGTCTCTTTCAAACAAACCACTGGGCAGAGAGGAGGGACGGCCGCTCACATTCAGAGTACGGTTTTGCAAATTTTGTTTTGCACTTTTATAGTTAGTAGCATAAGTTAGGCCAAAGAAACGCTGCCTTGAGGACATGATTGGGAATCATGTTTTACAAGTATTGTTTTATGGATAAAGCATGTTTATGATGCACTGTAAGTGTCCCCTCCCTGAGGGATCGGTGAGGTACTTTGGGAAGATACGCTCGAGCAGAAAGAAACAGGAATTTTGAATTAAGTACGAAGGTGAAGTTTTACTATACCCAATTTTCATATACTTTTCAGGGATGTAGCACTTGCTCAGAAACGAGAGATGGCTGTACTGTTGATTTTTAACAAGCCCAGTTGACTCTTTGGCAACCAAAGATTGTTATGCTGTTTTCCAAAAAAATTGTTATGTTATTGTTACGTTGTTTTTCCAAAACAGACTTTTATACTAGTTTCTGCTTCAAATTTGTTGTATTTTGTATATTTATACAAAATTGCTCTCGACATGTAAATATAAATTTTGTTTTTCAAATAATGGCAATTATATATGCCATTATATACATTTATATATATGGGATAAAATGAAAAGTTTCTCTAATGACGTGGAAAGCAGCATATGTGAAAGGTTGCTAAAACCGAAAGAATGTATTTGCAGTGAAATGAGAAGTCCCGTGGGGAGCGGGGGGGTCTTTATTGTTCATATTTTGAAAATGGGATCTTCAAGTGTTGTGAAAAATAAAATCCAAGATGGGAGAATTTTCATTTGTGACGATGCGTTCATTTCCAGTGTGTTTTAGCTCAGAGCAGAGCATGCTTGTACTTGGCCCGACTTCTCTACGCGTTCCACGGCAGCCCCTCACATTGCAGAGCCTTGAGTGTGTCCAGGCTCCTCGCCTAGCCCGTCCTGGGCCTCTCCTGCTCAGGGGTGTTCAGTACCAGGCGCACAGCGTCAAGTGCAAGGTTTCTCGCAGGCACCCTGAAGCTTTCTACAATTAAATCCCAACTTGTCTTCCGAAGACTTCTCCATTTCTTCAAAGAACCTATTGTCCGTCGAGCGGACCGTCTGCCCCACGTGCTGGGCTGTGTTCCTGGTTCACTGTCGCCTGTAGCACTTCTTGTGCTGGCCGGGTCCTGGACATCTTCCCCAAGGCTCAGCTCCTACTGCCCATTCCGTGAAGCTTCTCCCGACTTGCCCAGCTCTTAGAGCCTTTGTGATGTCACCGAACCTTGAGTTAACCGGGTGTCTATATGCCTGTATCTGGTGGCAGATGTACCTTCCACATCACGTCAGTGCGTGGGTATGATTAAGTGCTTACAAACCCAAGCCCCAGTGATGAAAGTAGAAAGTTTGATTTGTGTAATAACAGGGTTTGCTTTTGTTTACACAAAAAGTTTTCTTGGTCTTTTTTGCAGATTCGAATTAAATCAGATTGCTACATGTCTGAGATCCGACCTCAGTATTTTTAGTATCATGGCTGCACGTTGGAATTGCCTGGGGAGTTTTGCTGATGCCTGGGTCCCACCCCCCATGAAAGTTTCTCATGTCATTGATCTGGGACAATGCTTTGGCATTGCTATTTTTTCTAAGTTTCTCAAGCGATTCTAATAATGCAGCTATGGTTTAGAACCTCTGCATTAGTGATTCTCAAGCTCCATAGCCCATTCCTACACATAAACTAATAAAAACAGGACATAAAGGCTTATATTTACAAAATGCTGTTTGTTTTAATTGAGCATATTACATCACAATACAGTTTGAAACTTAAAATGTTATTGCCTGGTTAACAAAACAAGACTTTTTGTGGTTTGAAAAAAACAGAGGCAATCTTTCTGATAACAGCTCTGGATGAATGTTAGGTTGTTTATAAATATAGAAAATAACTTACTAAATTGTATATGGCTTTAGATTGAGAGTGTAGCATATTTTTTAAATTGGTATAAAATATACAAGGAAGTTTTTTTTGTTGTTTTTTGGTTTTTGTTTTTTTTTTTTGTTTGTTTGTTTGTTTTTGGTAACCAGGGGAGCTTTTAAGGTGAAAAGGTGACTACCAAAAGTCTTCTCAAACAATGCTGAAGAGAGAGAGGATGGACACAAATCGGAATTTGCATTGTTACAGAATACTCTAGCTTTAAAGAAACAACTGCTCTGGTATTTGAAATCTTAATAATGTCTGACAGTTAAATTTAATTTTAACCAAGAATGCACTTTCTTAGATCTTTTACAAATTTGCATATTTTTACTTAAGAGCAGGATTTTAACATAGTCTACTGACTTCCAGAAAGATGTAAAAATTGAGTGTCCATGCATTTCCTCCCCCTTACGCATGGTTGCTTTCATCTTTTCCAGATTCATTTCAGAAAAGGTTACACTATGGGGCGCCTGGGTGGCTCAGTCTGTTAGGCGTCCCACTTTGGCTCAGGTCATGATCTCATGTTCCGTGAGTTTGAGCCCCATGTCAGGCTCTGTGCTGACAGCTTGGAGCTTGGAGCCTGCTTTGGATTGTGTCTCCTTCTCTCTGCCCATCTCCTGCTCACGCTCTTTCTCATTCTTAACAGTAAATAAACATGAAAAATAAAAATAAAAATAAAAATAAAAAGGTTGCACTAAACTGAAGCCGTCAGCCTTTCCATGATGGGGCACTGCTGCCCTCCTGTGGCCTTCCCGGGCATTGACAGTCCCAAAGTCCTTCCAACTTTGTCATTGTTCACAGGCTCCACCACTGCGGTGATTCCCAGAAGCCGTTTTTAATTTCATGTTGTATCCAGTATTAACTCGGTCTTTTCTGCTTTCCTTCTGTGAAATTACCATTCTAAAAGGGCTTAACTCTGCCCCTTGTTGCTTAAATATGGGAGAAATCCAATACTGGGGTCTGTGGTCAATAACATCTTCCTTCCCTCTCAGTTCCGTACCTGAAGGTAAACAAATCACCACAAGTATAGATCCCGTGGAGAAAGTTCCCCACTCTGACTCCTGACTTGCTACCCCAAGAACATGTGCAGCTGGGTAGTAAAACTGATGTTCGCATAAGCTACTTACGTTAGCATCATTTATCTCCCTTACGCAGCTTTTAAAAACTTGAACCATTTTCTGTGGCCGTGGCAAGCCTTGTGCCGATCTATGGAAATCAAGCAAGAGCTCCGCCATCCTGGTGCTTAGGGCTGGTGGCTTCAGTGAGAATCTGGAAACCACCATTGTTTAGATGACAGTTATGGTGTTTGGGAAAATGGTCAACTGGTCACCCAGCGCCACCTGAAAAGGCTCCCAGGAAAACACCCCTTCCATTTGTAATCGATGTTCATTATTGGAGAATTCCCGGTGTAGGACCCCATGGGACTGCGCTTCAATTTCGTGTGTAGTAAGTCTTTTTGAAATGCAGATTCTGATTCCCTAGGTCCCAGGTGGGGCCAGGGTTCAGCATTTCCATGAGTTCTACCTACTGCCATTTGTGGTAAGCTAATGGCCGCTGGCCCAGTGCCTGGGAGGCACAGAAGAGTGTGGAGGGAAACAAACTGGCCCACTCATGCTAGTGGGAGGACAGCCTGAACAGAGTGGTTTGGGACACCTGGTGGGGAGGGTGGAGAGACTGGGGTGTTGCTATTTTTTGCCTGATGACCAACATGGTGGGGCTTCAGGGAATCCACAGTGGGCCCACAGTGGAGGCGGGACCCACCTACACCAAACCACACCCCTCCGTGGGACCAAACCAGACGGCCCCTCCTCCAGACCAGTGCAGCCACTGGTTCCAAGACACCATCAGATATCGGTCCAGTGGTTTCAATTTTCTGATTTGATTCTTGGTCAATTCTTATATATATATGAAGGGGAAGGAGGCAGACTTCCAAATCCAGGAAGCATAGAGAACTCCCTTCAGATTTAACAAGAATAATTCTTCTCCACGGCATATTAGAGTGAAACTGGCAAAATACAAAGATAAAGAGAGAATTCTGAAAGCAGCTAGGGACAAACGGGCCTTAGCCTACAAGGTAGACACATAAGGGTAGTTAGCAAGAAGGGAGTGGCAGGAAATATTCAATGTGATGAATAGGAAAAATATGCAGCCAAGAGTCCTTTATCCAGCAAGGCTGTCATTCAGAATAGAAGGAGAGATAAAGGCTTTCCCAGAAAGACAAAAACTGAAGGAGTTCATGACCACTAAACCAGCCCTGCAGAAGATCCTAAGGGGGACTCTGTGAATGGAAAGCAGCAAAGACCACAAAGGACCAGAGACATCACCACAAGCATGAAACCTACAGATATCACAATGGCACTAAATCCGTATCTTTCTATAATAACTCTGAATATAAATAGGCTAAATGCTCCGATCAAAAAACATAGGGTATCAGAATGGATAAAAAACAAGATCCATCTATATGCTGTCTACCAGAGACTCATTTGAGACCTGAGGACACCTTCAGATTGAAAGCGAGGTGACGGAGAACCATCTATCGTGCTAGTGGAAGTCAAAAGAAAGCTGGAGTAGCCATACTTATATCAGACAAAACAAATTTTAAACTAAAGACTGTAACAAGAGATGAAGAAGGGCATTATATCATAATTACGGGGCCTATCCATCAAGAAGAGATAATTGTAAATGTTTATGCTCCCAACTTGAAGGCACCCAAATATACAAACCAATCACACACATAAGCGATCTTATTGAGAAGAATACAGTATTTGCAGGAGACTTTAATACTCCACTTACAACAATGGACAGATCATCTAGGCAGAAAATCAATAAAGAAACAATGGCTTTGAATTATACACTGGACCAGATGGACTTGACAGATATATTCAGAACTTTTCATTCAAAAGCAGCAGAATACACGTTCTTCTCGAGAGCACATGGAACATTCTCCAAGATAGATCACATACTGGGTAACAAAACAGCTGTCAATAAATATAAAAGAGTTGAGATCATCCCATGCATATTTTGAGATCACAATGCTATAAAACTTGAAATCAACCACAAAAAATTTTTTTGGAAAGCCTCCAAATGCAAGAACATCCTACTAAAGAATGATTGGGTCAACCAGGCAATTAAAGAAGCAATTTAAAAATATATGGAAGCAAATGAAATTGAAAACACAACAGTCCAAACCCTTTGGGATGCAGCAAAGGCAGTACTAAGGGGAAAATACATCGCAATTCAGGCCTACCTCGAGAAGCAAGAAAAATCCCAAATACAAAACCTAACCACAAATCTAAAGGAACCAGAAGCAGAAAAGCAAAGAGATCTCAAAGCCAGCAGAAGAAGAGAAATAATAGAGATTAGAGCGGAAATAAACAAAGTAGAATAAAAAAAAAAAAAAACACCACAAACAGTAGAACAGATGAATGAATTTAAGAGCTGGCTTTTTGAAAAAATAAACAAAATTGAAAAACCCCTAGCCAGACTTCTCAAAAAGAAAAGAGAGAACCCTGATAATATCATGAATGAAAGAGGAGATCACAACCTACACCAGAGAAATACAATTAGAGAACACTATGAGAAATTATATGCCAACAAACTGGACAACCTGGAAGAAATGGACAAATTCCTAGACACCCACACACTACCAAAACTCAAATGGGAAGAAATAGAAAATGTCAACAGACCCATAACCAGTGAAGAAATTGAATAAGTTATCAAAAATCTCCCAACAAATAAGAGTCCTGGGCCAAATGGCTTTCCAGGGGAATTCTACCAGACACTTAAAGCAGAGTTAATACCTATCCTTCTTAAGCTGTTCCAAAAAATAGAAATGGAAGGAAAGCTTCTGGACTTACTCTCTGAAGCCAGCATTACATTGATTCCCAAACCGGAAAGAGATCCCACTAAAAAGGAGACTACAGGCCAGTATCCCTGATGAATGTGGATGCAAAAATTCTCAACAAGATACTAGTAAGTCAAATTCAACAGTATGTTAAAAGAATTATTCACCATGATCAAGTGGGATTCATTCCTGGGTTGCAGGGCTGGTTCAATATTCACAAATCAATCAATGTGATACATCACATTAATAAAAGAAAAGATAAGAACCATATGATTCTGTCAATAGATGCAGAAAAAGCATTTGACAAAATTCAGCATCCTTTCCCAATAAAAACCCTCAAGAAGGTTGGGATAGAAGGAACATACTTTAACATCATAAAAGCCATATATGAAAAGCCCACAGCTAATATCATCCTCAATGGGGAAAAACTGAGAGTTTTCCCCTGAGATCAGGAACACAATGGGGATGTCCACTCTCACCAGTGTTGTTTAACATAGTGTTGGAAGTCCTAGCATCAGCAATCTGACAACAAAGTGAAATAAAAGGCATCCCACTTGGCAATGAAGAAGTCAAACTTTCACTTTTCGAAAATGACATGATACTTTACATGGAAAACCTGAAAGACTCCACCAAAGAGCTGCTAGAACTGATACATGAATTCAGCAAAGTTGCAGGATACAAAATCAATGTACAGAAATTGGTTGCATTTCTATACACCCATAATGAAGCAACAGAAAGAAAAATGAAGAAATTGATCACATTTACAATTGCATCGAGAACTATAAAATACCTAGGAATAAACCTGAGCAAAGATGTAAAAGATCTTTATGCTGAAAACTATAGAAAGCTTAGAAAGGAAACTGAAGAAGAACACAAAGAAATGGAAACATAGAGTAAAATATTCAGGTCAGGATGCATGAATAGACTCTTCTTTAAAAAAAAAAAAAATATGTATTTATTTTGAGAGAGAGAGCATACACAAGAAAGGGACAGAGAGAGGATCATGACCTGAGCCGAAATCAAGAATCAGACATCCGACCGACTGAAAACCCGCATGAATAGACTCTTAACAGAAAGAGAATTCGACAGCAGCCATTTACAGAATATACAGCACTGTCACATTTTAGCAAAATGCACCCCAGGACGTCAGAAACATTATAGTGATTTGTTTCAAAAATACTAAATTCTCTTTTACCTCTGCAATAATGTATCATTAATGCAGTGAAAGAAGTTAGTGAAAAAAGCGTGATCGTCCTTCCCCACCTTCTGCCCATCCGTCTTCCGGGAGACCACGTCTTCCAGAAGAACAGAGGCTGTTGCTCACCAGGCTTGGCGTGAGGTTTCGAGGCTGCTGCTTTTCCCCCTACATCATAACCGATTTCAAATGGTGCTAGACAAAAACAGACTCTGAACACCAGGAGAAATCGGTCAGCCTGTGTAAGAGATGGGTCCAGTGGTGCTCCCGGGGGTCCGGCACTTGACCTTGCAGGTGGCAAGTCTGATTCCAGCCACACTGCAAGTGCAGCTGGGTGTTCCCGGGCCTCTAGGAGGGGGTGCAACGCCGATGCGGATGGAACCGTCCTCCAGGCACACAGCCAGTCACACAGTCCAGGTACAAGGGAGAAAATCTCAGGGGCGCTTGGGTGGCTCAGTCAGTTAGTTGAGTGCCTGTCTCTTGATATCAGCTGAGGTCATGATCCCAGGATTATGGGATCGAGCTCTGCATTAGGCTCCACGCTGAGCATAGAGCCTGCTTAAGATTCTCCCTCTCTCTCTCTCTCTCTCTCTCTCTCTCTCTCCCTCTTTCTCTCTTCCTCTACCCCTCCCCTCCTGGCTCTCTTGCACATGTGCTCTCTCTCTCCCTCTCAAAAAAAGAAAAAAAAAAGGAGAGAAAGATAAAAATCTCTTTTTATTATTATCATTTTTTATTTTGGACAGAGAAAGAGTATGAGCAGGGGAGAAGGGCAGAGAGAGAGAGAATCCAAAGCAGGCTCCATACTGAGCCCAACACAGGGCTCCATCTCACAACAGTGAGATCATGACCTGAGCCAAAACCAAGAGTCAGACGCTTAACCAACTGAGCCACCCAGATGCCCCTCAAAATCTCTTACAATTTTAGTCAGAAGGAAAAGAGTCTACATTC
>NW_024419092.1:0-6124 GCF_014898765.1 Herpailurus yagouaroundi
TCCTGCCCGCCTGGGTGAGCGGCGTGCCCCGCGAGCGGCTCCGCGACTTCCAGCACCACAAGCGCGTGGGCAACTACCTCATCGGCAGCAGGAAGCTGGGCGAGGGCTCCTTCGCCAAGGTGCGCGAGGGGCTGCACGTGCTGACCGGAGAGAAGGTGAGCCGCCTGGGGCGCGGGCCCCGGGGCGGGGTGGGGGGGGGTGGCGGCGGGGACCCTGCCGGGAGCACTGCGCGGGGAGTCCAGTCCCGTAGTCCCGGCGCCTCCCCTCATCCCGTTTTTTCCTCGCGGGTGGAAAGAGGGGCGAGCCAAACGCGCGCGCGGGCCCCCGGGGCCGGACTGCCGGCCTTTCCCGGGGCGGGGGGCGGTCTGGGGTCGGCTTCCCCGGTGGGGGCGGCTCGTTGACCCGCGAAGCCGCCTGCTGCCTTTTTGCTCCTCGAAGGGCGCCGCCTGGTGGGCACCAGCGCGTGGGGGGGTCGTGGAGGGGTTCTGCCCTTGGCGTCCGCAGGGGCCCCAGATCTGCGGAGCGACAGGAGCCAGGCCATTACGTTGCGCGCGCGGGCCCCTATGTTGAGGGTGGGAGAGCCGCTTGGGGAGCTGCGAGTCCGATTTTCCCTCCTGGGCTTAGGAGCTGGGAGAAGGCTGAGACCCCAGGGGCCTTTTCCACCTGCGGGCTGGAGGCAACTAGGGAAGTTTTTCGTGCTCAGACGAGGGTTTTCACATGGCCCCCCTTCACCCACCCGTTCCCTCCCACTCCTGCTTTCGGGTATCTCCCACCCCTCCACCCTCAGCCATTCCCATCTCCTTCCCTCTATCCCTCCCCCGTTCTCCTCAGCCCCTGGGTGGGAGCTTCATTAAGGACCCCGCTCCTGCAGGGAGCACACTAATACCCCCAGATTTCAGGGCTTGGGAGTCGCCTTCATATCTTTGGAGAAGGGAAAGCAAAGGAGGAGACCCAGAGACCTAGAGGGGCACCCTCTCCGGACTTGTGAGAAGTTAGACGGTTGTGAACCCTTGCTAGGTGCTGCCGAGGTAGATCTCAGTTGTGACTTGGAACTGCGAGAACCCCGAGATATGATGACTTACTTTGGAGGTGAGAGGCACGGGGTCACCCCAAGCGGTGAGGCTGCCCCAGCCTGGGAGTTGCCCAAGTGTTGGGGCAAGTTCATGGTCCTCTCAGCCTCAAGACTCCCCTGCTCTCCTCTGAGGCTCGGAGTGGCTCCTTGATCAGGGAAGCATCAGCCCTGTGGGGGGGCATCGGGAAGCTATAGACTTCCTACCTACCCTTCCGCCCACTGACCTGGGGTCGTCCGCCCAGCCTGGGTGTCCCTGGGAATGCCATACACTGGACCCCTGATGCCAGAGCCAGCTGGCCTGCCCGTCTGTCCCTAGCTTCACCAGCTTCGGTTTCCCTCCTCCTTTCTCCACTGTGTCCTGAAGCCCTTTGCATTTGAGTGCAGGTCTCTATCACCCTTGTCACTGGCCATCTATTCCTACCTGCTGCTCCAAGTGGGGTACCTTTGTTTTGGGTAGGTGGGGTTAGAGTGGGTAGTTTAAAAAGTGCCTCTTGCTTGAATTTCCATGTAAAACAGGAGTGTGCGGAATGAACTCACCAAATTGAGTAATTCTTCAAAGAAGAAGAAAAAACACTCCTAACCTCATTCTAGTCCGAAGGGAGCACCGCATACTTCACTCCTTTGGCTCCAGGAGGACTGGCCAACTTGTGCATCCGGCACAGGCCGGCCCCCCACCCTCCCCCCCTGCTTGCTAACTACGGTACGCTCACTTCCCCATCCCTGGGCAAAAATCCCTGCCAGCATGGGTGGTAGGACTTGATTTTCCTTTGAGACATTTCGGAATTCAGTCTGGTTGTGCATGTTCCCGCTTGAACCTCAGCAGAAAGGGACGAGACTTTATATCGACGGCATACGGGCAGCGTGACGAGCACATTCATCTCGCCTGCCCTACCGCTCAGCCTCATCTGGCTTCTCTCCACTTTCCCACGCCGCGTCGTGCCTCCAGCTCCTCACCGGTGCATTTTTGCTCCGTCACATAAGGCTGTTAGCCTTGGCCGAACTGGGCGAGGGTGCACTCACAGCTCAGCCCCGGTCCGGAGCGTCTGGAGCTCTGTGCTGGGCCCCCAGGACAGCCTGGAGGCAGGGAGCTCTTGCCCAAATGGGGTCCTGATGAGGAGCTTTCTTCACCCTTAGGTGTTCATCGTCCCATCTTTCGTAAATGATGAATTCCACCTCATCTCAGCAGGGGGTGTGTGGCACTAATTGGATATAAAATTGTCATTCTCAGGCTATTGGATTGGCTCTAGTCACTGAGGGTGGTTCCTAGGGTGGGGGAGGATGTTGGGGAGATTATTCTGATGTGTTGTCCTCCAGGAGAATCAGTGCTTCAGGGGGTACAAGCATCGTGAGAAATCTGGATTTTAGTTCGCTTAATTGCCTGCTTTAAGGAAACAATGGGTGTCATTCATAGCTTTTATCTCCCAAATCCAACACCTTTGATGCTTAACTAATAGATTAGGGTTTTGGCAGATCGTAGAGATTAAAATTGTGTGTGTGTGTGTGTGTGTGTGTGTGTGTGTGTGTGTGTGTATGTATGCACGACTTTGGGAAGGATTGCTGAGTTTGTGAGTCCCCATCCACACGCGCTCTGGATATTGTCTTACGAAAGCCAAACGAAGGTGAAGTCAACCTCCTACTCTGTGCAGCCTTGCCCTCTTTTTACAAGGTGAGCTAGGAAGAGGCTTTTCAGGCTGGAGACGGGGTACTCATGGGAGCCTAGCAAGGGGAGACCTTGAAGTGACAGTACTCTGGGAGAAGGGAAATGAGGTGTCCCTCACAGTGTGATGTCAACGGCCCTGGAAAGCCTCTCGTCCCAATACTGCCCCCCTTTATGGAGTGCATACTTTGGATAGAGCACGCCACTTTTGTCCTTTCCTTCCTGTTTTAAAGGACATAGATCACAGTGGGAGGGGAATGAAGTCACGAACACTGTAGTAAGAAATGGGTGCATGCCCTGGTGCCATCCCCTCAGTGGCAGGATCCAAGGCAGCTTGTGGGGAATCAGCCCTTGAAAAAGTGGAAAGCCGGGGTGGAGAAAGGGAAGTACACGGGGTACCCATGTTTGGCCTTGGACTTCACAGGTGCAGTCTCAAACTATGCTCTGTGTTTTGGGTGATTCATACCAAAATCCAGGGTACTGCTGGATTGGGACACTTGGGGTGCAGGAGTGTGTGTGCGCGTGTGTGTTGCATTTAGACTTGGTGCACGTTTCCAAAACGATTTGGGCAGGAACCTCCCCGTGCCTTGCCGGATGTTACTGCCCAGTCCAGATGACCGAAAACCACCCTTACCTGACTTTCAATTCTGTCTCATCAAGAGGCTTCCTTTCCCGCCACTCTCTCCCAGACAGCAAGTTGCCAGCCTTTCCTCTGAAGTGGTTTGTTTGAGAGTCATTTGAATCTAGATGGCCTTGTTACTGCTTGACAAGAAAGAATGGGTTGGGGTGACACCCACTTTTGCCTGCCTTTGGCTTTGAGTGGACGTCCTCTCTGTTAATACGGCTTTGAAAATAAATAATTCACTTGGGCATGTGAGGCTCTTAACTGGTCTGCTCTGAGGACAGTGTCTGTGACTAAAGGAGCCTGATGATAGGAGGAGGAGGAAAACTGACCACAAAATCAGATTTTGAAAAGTGTTTTGTGTGGCGTTGAGACCAAGAGCAAAGTTGTTGAACAGGGGCTGGGGGGGGGGGGGGGTACTGAGTGATGACTTTGAAAGACCCAGAGAGGTTGGGCTTGCTGTCACTGAGATTGTTCCCTGATACCTATGAAATGCATCATTTGGGCACATAATAGGTTATTGTTACATTTTTTAAAAACTTGGTAAAATAAAGGAAAGGCTTACAGAGAAAAAGCAAGGTAGATCTCAGGTAGAGAGCTGGTTTTATAGGCAGAACCGCACGAAGGGGAAAATGGTGGAGGCCACAGTTATCTCCTTTTGTGATTAAAAGTCTTTCTAAGGTACAAGGGTGGGCACAGAAATGATTGGCTAAGATGTCTCAATATCTTGTCCTACCCTTTGCTTAAAAAAAAGGAAAATAAGGCAGAGCTATTTTGGGGCTTAAAATAAGGGTTGCCTGCTTCGTAAGTTGCCGGTAATGATGCTTTGAGCACGACAGTGCCAGATACCTGGAGTGAAGGAGTTACTAAAAATAGAAATTACTATGTGTTGCAGAACAGGAAATAGGACTAATTTTAGAGATGGCCTTTTGGCAGATCTGTTTTTAGCAAGTATTTCTGAAACAAACAGGTGCTAAATCCTGTGGGGTTTTTTTTTTTTCTTTTTTGAAGTGCTAGAAATTTAGGGGTAATAGCTCTGAGGAACAAGAAATGCTTCGAGAACTGGAAATTCCTATTAATCCTCAGCAGGGATCTCTTGGCAAGAAGGAGGCGTTTGGCAAAAACACCTGCTCTGTGTGTCGCGTGTGACAAGGCAGCGCCTATAATTTCCAAGATTGCACGCTGCAGTGGCGGGTGCATTCTTTCTGAACTTCCTGCCCTGTCTCATCTTTTTCAAGTAGTGTGAGTGATGGAAATTGGCACGTAGGGCTCAGTTCTTCGTGCTCATTGATGCTCGGGTCCCGTGGACTTCAAAGGGAGCCTTGCGTTGGCACAGCAGTGCTGAGCGGTGCCCAGGAAGAGCCGTGCAACCCTAAATTTCGTCCGCAGGTGTGGAGTCACCGTACAGGCTGAGTTCGACGACAGCGTTCGGTTCTGGCTGTTCCAGGGCGGGATGGCCGCCTCCCCATCGGGGTGATTGTCCCCCCTGAAGGCATGGGGAGCGGCAGCTGTGTCTGCCCCAGAGGGATGGGCAGGCTGGGTGTTCTCTGTGACCAGGTGATTTGGGCACGAAGTATCATTTACCTCCTCGGGATCTACACCCCCCTCTGGATTATTCATGGTAACCAAGTGACCTGCTCCCTTGGCTAATTGAAACCCATAGATAAACACCCAAGCCTTATTTTTAGCAAACTGGTGAAACCTCTTCCTCTGCTCAGCCCCCGGGCCCTGGCCGCTTTGAGTGCTGACCTGAATTGAATTTCACGCTCTCCGATGGGGGGCTTGCTGGCTGGTAAGATGACCAGGAGGAAGGAGGTGAACCTCGGGGCCTCCGGCCCCAGAGGAGGCTGATAACCTCTACAAAGGTGGGCAGAGCCACTGCATCTCCTGTATCACGAGTGCCACCTCTCCATGGTGTGGCGCGTTTTGGGGGCTTATTTGGGGGTCTTCTGGGCATTTTCTCGCTATATACTTGCGGTGCCCCTGAGCAGACGGGAGCCAACTTGCTGGTGTTCATACCTCTGTTGATGAAGCAGAGGAAAGCCCTGAGTAGGTTTTCCCTCTGGCCTTCACATCTGCGCTCTTAGGGCTTTGGAACAAATAGCCATACACTCGGGGGCTTAATTTTATCCCATCGCAGTTCTGAAGGCCGGAAGGCGGGGGGCCCGGTGTCCACTGCTTCCTGGGGGAGACAGGGCCAGGGCCCCAGGTGGGAGGGAGTCTGAATCTGAGACCTGGCTGTTTCCATAAAGAAAGTGGACAGCGTTCCCGCCCTACCTTGCTGACCCGTTGTGATCCCTCTCAACCTGAAACGAGGGAGCATCCACGGGGTCTCCACTCCAAACCCTCTCAGTGTCTTCGGAAACGTTCTGGCTGCAGGGTTCTCTTCGGTTGGAATTCTTGGGGGCTCTGTTGTGTGTGGGTGTTCGGGGGGGGGTGCTTTTAGGATACTTTTACGTGTTCTCTGTGTTTTCTCTGGAGAACGTTGTGTCAACGGAGTTTGGCTAACTTGTCGACCAGTGTGTCTAGTTCAGAGACAGTGGGAGAGACCCCCCCCCCCGCCGCCCCCAATCCATTCTGGGCTTTGAGAGAAGTTGTTGTGGGAAACTGGACTGTTGTCAATTAGAGTTAATGATTTGGGACATTTGGGGGGACCAAAGACTACTTGGGTCAGAGCCATTTCTTAACGTCCACTTACTCTCACTATGCTGGCCCTTCCCTACTTAGCCATGCACTTCCTCTTTAGTGCGTTCTTTTTGGTTTTTAGTCGTTT
>NW_024419093.1:0-4221 GCF_014898765.1 Herpailurus yagouaroundi
CGGGGACGGCCGGCCGGGGCGGCCCGCACAGCTGGCGGGGGGCGCGGAGCGGCGGCCGGGAGGGAGGGGCGGTCCGCGGACGGTCGCCTTCACCCGCCTTCCAGCCCTCGGTAGCCCGGGAAGCCGACCCGCCGCGGCCCGGGACGCCCGGACCATCCCCGGGACGGCCCCGCCAGCGCGGCACGGCGGTGCGCGGGCGCTTCCCCCGGGGCTCCTGCGGGCATCCCCGGGGGATAGCGCGGGAGCTACGCCGCCCGGGCGAAGGGCGAAGTGCCAGTCGCGATCCCCAGATTTTATAAAGCACCTTAGTCGTAAACATTACCCTGAAACGGGCGCGCGGAAATCAGAGAGCAGGGAGGGAATGGGTTTGTCCAAGGTCACTTAAGTAAGGGACAGACCTGGGAGCAGCAGAAAAACTCCAGGCCTCCTGTCTCATTATTATTTAATGGATGTTAAGTGTCCGTGGTTGCTGTGCAGAGCACATGCGATCTGGAAGCCTCTCCTAAAAGCACACATGCAAAAAACAAAACAAAACAAAAAACAGCCCAGGCAGAGCTGCTAGCGGAGAGTTCCTGTCACTGGGGCCGAGCAGAGTTTTGTTTTGCTTGTTCTGTTTTGTTTTCAGGGAAGCGAAATATTTGCTGTTGAATCGATCCAGGAAAGCCGTGCCCCATCAATTAAATTCGTTATCTCCTCGAGAAATGTTCAATGACGTGGGTAACGTTCCCTTCACGGGCTCCATTTTTCCAGAGCGTCTATTTTTTTGGCTGTAAAAAATATTCCTAAGGAAGGGAGAGACTTTTACATGAAATCGTTCGGGTCTTGGATGACCTGAACCAACTGAGCTGTCCATCTGTGAAATGGAAGTGTTATCTATCTCTGTGAAGATAGGCCACAAGTTCATTCTAGTTGTGGAGTGGAATACATAAGCACCCGGGTACGTGTCCGGTTACTTACCTGGTGGATTCTGGAAGTTCACTCTCGCTGCGTGAATATATATCGAGCGACAGCTGCGCGTCAGGCACAATTCTGGATGCTGGGAACACAGCAGCGACCGCGCAAGCAACAACCCTGTCCTCATAGGGCTTATGATCTCTAGGAACATGGCTAGGAAGAGGCGCTTGGACGAGGGACAGGAAGGGGGTCTTCTGGAGCTCCTACGAGTGGCAGAAAGCTGTAGCCGACAGAAGAAGGCTTTCCAGTCCAGGCGATGGAGCGGGAGAGCTGCCCCGGCAAAAACAGGATGCTGAAGGGGCACCAGGGTGAGTCCTGAATTGGCTCTTCCTTCTCAAGCTCTTGGCTGGGGCGCCTGGGTGGCTCCATCGCTTAAGCGTCCGCCTTTGGCTCAGGTCATGATCTCGCGATACGTGGGTTCAAGCCCCGCATCGGGCTCTGTGATCTTATTTGTTTACTTGTGTATTATCTGTCTCTTCCCCCAAAGAATGTGAAGTCTAGGATAGTAGCAGGGTTATCTGTCCGTCTCCACTGGTCTACTACCCTAACTCCACTCCCGGTTAGGGACCTTTCCGAATTTGCTGTACGTCCTTAGCCATGGAAATCATCAAAGATATGACCAAAGTAGAAAGAATAGTGTAATGAACCCCCATGCACCTATCATCTCGCTTCAAAAATGAGCTATTCGTGACCAGTCTCGCATTTCATCTACTCACCTGTCCTGCCTCTCCCACTTGAATTCTTCTGCAGCTAATCCCAGACTTTTTTTTTTTTTAACATCATTTCATCTATAGATATTTCAGTAGGTATCGTGGGAGTCAAATAAACGGCTGATCTGCCTATTCAATCTCTTATCTATACATTCTCTCCTTTGCACTTTATCGAAAAATCCATCCTGAGGCTTTGGATCCCAGTGCTGTCCCCAGAACTGTTTTGCCCTTCAGTCTTGCCCAGTAAAGAGCACTGTGATTTACTCAGTCCTCACACCAGGAAGCACAGGCATCCTCCTGGAGACCCCCCTTCTCCCCTTCGTGGTCCTGCTGGTCCCTCCCTCTGAAAAGTCCTCAGGATGACCCACTTCTGTCTCTCCTCACCTTTATAGAAGGTAAATCAGCTGAAGTCGCATCCTTGCTCAAATCCACACAGGGGCTCCCACAGAACATAATATTTTATATCAAGTTTTATGCTTGAAATGGCCATATTCCATTCCCGATCAAGACTTTATAATGAAGATCTCTTTAAATTCTTTTTTTTTTTTTTTAAGTTTATTTATTTCTGCGGGAGAGAGAGTGCACGGAAGTGGGGTAGGAACAGAGAGACAAAAAGAATGCCAAGCAGACTCTGAGCTGTCAGCACAGAGCCCGACACGGGGCTCGATCTCATGAACCGTGAGATCATGACCTAGGCTGCAACCGAGAGCCGGACACTTAACCGACTGAGCCACCCAGGCGCCCCAAATCCAATGAACTTTTGAAAGGTCAAGTATTTACAAATAATCACGCAGCTCAAAGCTGTAGCAAGCACACGCGCCTGGGTCACCACCGAAAGGGCCTGTGCGCTACAGTGGAGAGAAGTACCCGGCAGGGAGACGGAAATTCAGGTCTGCCCCGGGAGCCTGTTTCGCCTCCTTGCCTCCAACTCTAGCGGCTGCATTTGGGGACATACCAGTGCTCCTTGGGGGGCCTGGCGTGAGTATTCCTCGTGTCCTTGTCCACGATGGGACTTCTCCCCGCCCCGCAGGACTAAGGCAGGGATGGGAGGGGCTGTGCTCATACCACGTGGAGCCGTGAGTGGGGGGGCGCCGCCCTCGCCATGGGGCACAGGTCTGGCCCACGCTGCTGAGGCCGCCCTCCCAGGGGCCCTAGTCCTTAGGGCCGAAGGGACCTATCTCCTGTCCCCCCCCATAGCCCACAGACCGCTGGGCTGCTCTGAGGTCTCAGGGCACGACCCCAAGTTCCCGTGTTCCCATCCCTACCGCCCATAATGTCCTCTGTCACCTTCCCGGGATCATATCACAGCAATGCTCACAAGCTGATATTTTGCTGACTTGCTTCCTGATTTGTGGTCTCTCCACCTAGACTGTAATCGCAGAGGGAGCAAGGGCTTGGATACTTTTTATTTGTTTTTAATGTTTCATTTATTTTTGAGAGAGAGAGAGACAGAGACAGAGCATAAGCAGGGGAGGGGCAGAGAGAGAGGGAGACCCAGAACCCGAAGCAGGCTCCAGGCTCCGAGCTGTCGGCCCAGAGCCCGACGCGGGGCTCGAACCCACGACCCGCGAGATCAGGAGCCACCCAGGTGCCCTGAGCATGTAGCTCTTGATCTCAGGGCCGTGAGTGCAAGCCCACGTTGGGCGTGGAGCCTACTTTAAAAAAAACTAAGGGGTGCTTGGGTGGCTTAGTTGGTTAAGCATCCGACTCAGGTCAGGATCTCGTGGCTTGTGAGTGCGAGCCCCACGTTGGGCTCTGCGCTGACGGCGTGGCCCCTGCGTGGTTTCTCTCTGTCTCTCCTCTCTCGCTGCCCCTCCCCCGCTCTCTTGGTCTCTCTCAAAATAAGTAAACTTAAAAAAACATTTTTCAAAAAGTATACGACAGAAGAATAAACAACAAGCAACTGTACTACACAGGGTTTTGCAATCGACCATGAGATGCATTTCGTAGGAGAGGCGCTTCTGGAAAGATGTGCCTTTCCTTGCACACGTTTCCTTGTATTCTCAGCGGGAAGAGGGCAGTCGGAAAAGTTTTTCTCGGGATGAGGATGTGAGCGTGAAATCTGCCCGTTGGCCTGGGGCGGTCACTATTCATGTTTTATTGATTTCGGGCACACTGTCAATGATTCGTGGCGTCCCCTCCGTATTCCCTGCTCCCCGAGCGGCCGTGGGATTGCAGCCGGGCCCCCTGTGTACATCGGGGATGCCTTCCCTGGACGCAGGAGACCTTCACCTTCTCCGCAAATGACGAAACAGGTGCCCTGGTTCCACCAGTCAGTGTCGGCCTGCCGTGAGGAGGGCGTGCCAAGAAGTGACAGCAGTTTCGGAGGCTGGAGGCCCAGGGCCACGCCTCGAATCACCAAGCGAGTGGCACCTGGGAAGGTTGTTTTTTTTTTTTTATAAAGTCATTTTCTCAAAAAAAAATTTTTTTTCAGGTTTATTTATTAATTTAGGGACAGAGGGAGCAAGCAGGGAAGGGGCAGAGAGAGCGGGAAGAGAGGGAATCCCAAGCAGGCTCCACGCTGTCAGCACAGAGCCGACGGGGGGGGGGGGGGGGG
>NW_024419094.1:0-4399 GCF_014898765.1 Herpailurus yagouaroundi
GACAGGAAGGAATCAGGCATCTTATACATCATCCAGGCCTTCCTTTTCTTCTCCTCTGCCTTCTTAGCTTTTCTTCCAAGACAGGCGCCCATGTGCCCTGGGAGGCAGACTAGAATAGGAATGGAAGGTGACGTTGAGACATGCCATCTTTGATTTGTAGGTTTGAATTGGAGAACTTTGGGAGTGGTTGTTAATCTGTGTTGCATTTAATCTGGTGGTCTTGTGTCTCTCGATAACCAGAAAATGGCTAAGAGCTACCCACGTACCTGGCTTCCTCCTGGACTTCCTGACTCTCATTAAGCACAAGGTCTCCGTGCAGACATTTGGGAATAGCTTGCTTGGGGGGGGTCAGGTCTATTATGAAGGTTTGTCCGTGAACAGCAAGGTGTGAATCCTGGTAACCCATGGCAAGATTCCTAGACACCAATGTCAGGTTGGGTGACTTCCAGGACCAAGAAAAAGAGGGCGTCCTTTTGAGTCAAGAAAACAGCTGGGCTCTTATTGCTAAATCCAAGAATCGTTCATTAATAGCCTGACGGGGCAGAGTTGCTTCAGGCCGCAGGGCCTCTCTGCTTTAATCACTGGATTTAGGATTAAGTCAGTAATGCTTAAACTGCAGAAAAGTTAGTGCCATGAAAACAGAAAAGAACAGCCGGACTCACATGTAATACCCCATACCGCATGAAGCACAGGTTCCTGGATCACCTGGAAGACAATGAGAATAATGAGACATCGGAATTGTCAAGAGTCCATCATTTGGAGAAATGGGCTTTGGAAAAGTTGTGGCTTGAGACAGTCTTTTGAGATAGGTTTGTGATGCCGACTGTCCAGAAATGATATTTGAACAGATTACACTTTTTATTTTATGTTTTAATGTTTTTTATTTATTTTTGAGAGAGAGAGAGAGAGAGAGAGAGAGAGCTAGCAGGGGAGGGGCAGAGCGAGAGAGAGAGAGAGAGAGAGAGAGAGAGGGAGACGCAGAATCCGAAGCAGGCTCCAGGTTCGGAGCCGGTGGCACGGAGCCTGAATTGGGGCTCGAACTCGTAAACATGCGAGATCATGACCTGAGCGGAAGTCGGACGCTTAACCGACGGGGCCACCCGGGCGCCCCCAGGTTACACCGTTGTTGATTAGTAACACGGTGGATGCAGTGATTTGTCTTAATCAAAGCTAGGAAAATCAGAGTTCTCATAAATAGCTGGCCCTGATTTGCAAGGAAGTGTAGTCCCAAACTGCTAGGTTTTCAAAGTGCAGATTAAGACCCGTCTCCATTAAACACCCCCTGGCCTCTACCGAGGGGAGGGCCTCAAGTGTGTCCACACGCGCACGTTTGGAAGGGGCCGCGAGGTTCCATCCCTCGAATGATGGGTTTTCCATGAGTTACCCCAACTGCCTGCCAATGTCAGGGAGCGTCATCTGGGAGACTCCTTTGAAATCTGGACAATTATTTTTTTCCAATACAGTATCCACTTTGTGTTCTGCACTTCACGACCCTCTTGAAGAAACTGTCCTGTTCTCGTTAGGTACCATGATTCCGTGTGTTCCTGTTGGCTCCGAGAAGGGACCCTCTCCTACAGCTTTCAGGGGACTTAATGAGAGAGAAAGGACTTTGAGAGTCACTAAGTCAGTCTGTCTCCCTTCCTCTTAACCCTTCCGGAAAGACTCCAATTCCCAGATCCCATCACGAAGGGCGTTCTGTGATTTCTGCTGGCCCGCCATGCCTGTGACCAACAGGTTCCCGTGACACCCCGGTTCTGCTCTTTTTCCTTGTAGTCGGAGGTGGAAAACAATTGCTCCTTTTCAGAAGATTCCTTTCGGTACGTGAAGATTGTATGTCACCTTTAATTGGATCTTAAACAAAACTATGTCCTTTGAACTTTGTGCACGGCTCTCCTTCCTAATGTACTCCAGGCTCTATTTGGGTGTTCACAAAGTCTGCCTCTTGGCGGTAGGGCCTTGCTTCAACCTATAGCCAAGCGTTCCCTTTGAATCCTCCCAGGGATGTTTCAAGACAATACTACTGTGTATTACACACTATATGTCTAATGCATTGCACCAAGAGTTATCGTGGAAAACTTTCTTTTTTAAAATTTCATTTATTTATTTTGAGAGAGAGAGAGCGTTTGCGAGCGAGCATGGGAGGGGCAGAGAGAGGGAGAGAGAGAATCCCAAGCAGGCCCCGCACTGTCAGAGCAGAGCCCGATACAGGGCTTGAACTCACGAACCGTGAGATCACGACCTGTGCTGAAACCAAGAGTCGGACGCCCAACTGACTGAGCCGCCCGGGGGCCCCTGTTGTGGCAAAATTTCTGTCAGAGGCTCTGCCCCTTCACCAGGGATTGGAAGGTGGGAATAGCCTAGTGATGATGCAGGGGACAGGGTACCGGCCTGGGAACTGGGCTGTTTCTAGTTCGAAGTTTTAACCCTGGCTTCACTGCCTTGTGAACGTGCATAAATGTCGCTCTCCTCTCTGCGCTCTGATTTCCGCAGGTGTGAAATGACCTCGTTGGAAAAGATGGCAGCAGAGACTCTCCAAAAGTCAAAAATTCTGATGCTGAGTCTAGCAGGGGTTGGCAATCTGTGGCCCACTCGGGGGCCGAATTCAGCCACGTCCCTTCCATAAGGAAGGATTGAACAAGAGTCAAGACAGCCAAGGACATAGCCAGACCCTTCGGCAGGAGGCTGTGATTTGCTCTCGGTGAGGAAATGGGTTTTTTCCCCTCCGTTATACAGCGACATGGTCTGTTATAGGGCAACCCGGGCAGGGCAGTGAAATGAACCATAAACCAGGCTAATTAAGGGACATAAGGAATCTCAGAGGTGCCATGACAAAGCAAAGCTCACTGAAATTCTTAGAATTCTTGCCCGTGGGGAGGGGGGCTTCATGCTTTCCGCAATCCATTGTTTGGGGATCTGAAACCCTTTGAAGGGGGGGGGAGGGCCCCAGCGAACACCAGTGGCTCCCCTGGGTAAGTTTGTTTCCTGCTACGGATCTATGTTTGCATCTGTATTCTTTTCAGTTCTGGTGCTAAATAAGCTGCTACTTCTCAGCTCACAGTTGGGCAGCTTACTTTTTCCTGCCTGTCCCCGATGAACATATTTGACTCTGACAGTTTTGCTAATTTGGCAAGGGCTGGGGAAATTCTAATCCTGTTCTCTAATGTTCTGGCCATCCCTCCCATCTAGGAATTTAATGAGTTTGCTCTCTGCTCCTTTAAGCAGGTCACTGATGAAAATGTTAAACAGAACCAAGCCTCAGAAATGTGCATACCAATGTAATCTTGAGTCCAGGGACCTTTCCAGCCCAGATGCACAGTGAATGTGGTACCTTCACAGTAGTTTGCATAAATGAATAATGCATAGAATAGGAAGTATGTCTTATAACAGCTTATGAATGCCCATTAGTCTTTCTCATTATTACCGGTTATTCTGAAGAATAAGGATTATTAAAAAAAAAATTTTCCACCCCCGAAGATCCACAAGTCAGACATAAACTAAATGGATTTAGCTTGACCACTGAGAGGCAGCTGTTACGGGATTAAGGAAAAGTAACAATCCCAAACCTAGAAGTTGACTCTAAGTCAAGTTGGCATTTGGATGGTGAGGAGGGTTGGCTTAAGGACAAAGATGAAGTTTCCTGGCTTCGCGTGTTGTATGCATGCGTGTGTATGGGGGGGGGGGGCGGAAAAGTCTAAACAGTCTAGAATTGTGCACTGTCTCGGAAGGTGGTATCCAGAGTAGGATGTTTACTTAGCTCTGGTTCCTTGGTATTGTCAGACTTTTGAGCTGCAAGAACATAGTCTGGGTGGAAATGGGGCACGTTCAGTCAGAATTCAGACAGAGTGTCACACATTTGGAAAAAAGCCTTCAGAAACAGTTACTGGCTTCCAGCTGCTCGCATCCCCACCAAGGAGAATGTGTGAGCAGAAGCCTTGTCAGGCTGGGGATACAGCCTGCCTTTCTCGAGAAAACCCATTTTTATGGTCTCCTTTTTATGGGCTGGGCGGGGGTGGGGGGGGGTGGGCAGGACCACAGTGTCCCCTCTGTCTGGAGAGTTCTGGGTGATCCTCTGCGTCACCTTCCATGTTTTCCTTAGTTTCATCGGTGCTGGGTCTCGTGCAAACTCAGTCTTCTCGTGGGGATATTGACGGCTGCTGTCAACGTCTCCTTCAGGGGTCAACTTAGATCCTCCGCCATGTTATTTTGTTCTCAGGAATACCCTCACCATCGAATATGGATGGATCAGGGCCGTGTTAGTAGTTATGGACACCTCACTTATAAAATGTATTGGAAAGAGATATTTTAAACTTCAAATGGAACTGAATGTCAAAAATGGGAAGAGGAAGGGAATTTTTTATGGGTTACATAAACGGAGTCCTATAATTAAAGATACATAGGG
>NW_024419095.1:0-8026 GCF_014898765.1 Herpailurus yagouaroundi
ACACACACACACACACACACACACACACACACACACCTCTTTAAAAAACAAGGACATAGAAACAGACTTCTACTTTCCCTGAGTCCAGTCATCTCTGAAGCCAGGGTTCCGCTATGAACAACAGAAGACCCTTAGTCATTAAGCCAGTTTGAGTTGAGTCTCTTTGCAAATAAAGGACTGATATCATATCTCTAAATATTTAAAAACCAGAAATTCCTAAAGATGTGTATATGCTATTGACATTTCTAGATATTTCTGAAGCTCCCATCCACAGGCGTGAACTCTGGGGGTCATTTCTCTGCCTCAGCCTCTCACTTCTTCCAGCTCTAAGATTCAGCAATGTCATTTTATGACACAAAGAGGACCTGGAAAAGGAAAGGTGGAATGACTAAACCTACAGTGGACACGTATCAGTAGATAGATGAATGAAAAAAATGAATAAGTGAATGAATCCCTAAATTAATAAAAAAAGTACTATTAATTCATAAGAGAAAACAGTATTATTTTTTTCTCTTAGGAAATCACTCATGAACATATGCTAAGGCTCTCTTAACTTAGGAACACTAGTAATGCATACCATGTACATATATGTCTACACAAACGTAGGGTTGCCTCTGGCCCACGTTAGTTAGTTAGGGTCCCTCTGGCTGATCCTTAATGATAGTAACAGGACCAACAGGGAGAGAGGTTACCCAGGAGAGAAGGAACTCAATGTAGTTAAAACATTCCTGGGGCACCTGGGTGGCTTCATCAGTTGAGCGCCCTACTTCGGCTCAGGTTGTGATCTCACTGCTTGTAGGTTAGAGCCCTGTGTCAGGCTCTGTGCTGACAGCTTGGAGCCGGGAGCTTGCTTGGGATTCTGTGTCTGCCCCTCCCTTGCTCTCTCTCTCTCTCAAAAATAAACATTCAAAAAATAAAACATATATTCCTGTCACAATCATTTTTTTAAAATTGTTGTAAGATATCCACAACATAAAATATGCCATTTCAAATGTACAGTTCAGTGACATTAAGTGCATTCACACAGTTGTGTGGCCATCACCATCATGTTCAGGATTGTTTGCCCTTTCCCAAGCTACAACCCTGTACCAGTTAAACACTAATTCTTCTCTTCCCCAACCTCCAGCTATTGGTACCCATCATTCTATTTTCTGTGTCTATCACTTGACTACTCTAGGCACATCATACAAGTGGAATCATATGGTATTTGTCCTTTAATGATGCACTTATTTCACTTAGCACAATGTCCTCAAGGTTCACCCATGTGGTAGCATGTCTCAGAATTTCCTCCCTTTTGAAGGATGAGTAATATTCCATTGCATGTATAGACCACATTTTGTTTATCCATTTATTGGTCGAGGGACACTGGATTGTTTCCACCTTATGACTACTGTGAATAATGCTGTTACGAACATGGGTGTTCAAATGTCTGCTGAATTATTTTTTTTAATGTTTATTTACTTAATTTTGGGAGAGAGAGAGAATAAGACAGAAGGGGGGCATAGAGAGAGGGAAACAGAGAATCCCAAGCAGGCTCCACACTGTCAGCACACAGCCCAGTGTGGGGCTCAAACTCATGAACTGCGAGAACTCATGAACCAAAATCAAGAGTTGGATGCTTCACTGATTGAGCCCCCCAGGTGCCCCTGAATTCTTGTTTTTAATTCTTTGAGTATATACCCAGAAGTGGAACTGCTAGATCATATGGAAATTCTATTTTTAACTTTTTTCTCAAAATTATTTTTATATCCTCCTCTTTTCTTTCTTTCTTTCTTTCTTTCTTTCTTTCTTTCTTTCTTTCTTTCCTTTTCTTTTCTTTTTTTTTTTTTTGGTATGTGTATTTTTTCTTCAAATTCATTGGCATTGAAACTTGAACTTAATGAAACAATACCTCAGTTATTTTATTTTATTTTATTTTATTTTCAACATTTATTTATTTTTGGGACAGAGACAGACAGAGCATGAACGGGGGAGGGGCAGAGAGAGAGGGAGACACAGAACTGGAAACAGGCTCCAGGCTCTGAGCCATCAGCCCAGAGCCCGACGCGGGGCTCGAACCCACGGACCGCAAGATCGTGACCTGGCTGAAGTCGGACGCTCAACCGACTGCGCCACCCAGGCGCCCCAATACCTCAGTTATTTTAAAGGAATGCTTTCAGGAAGTAAATATCAAAAAATAATTCCTACTGGCAATTAGCAAATCGGTTGCAAAGTATACATAATCCATTTGTTTAATTCAAACAACCCATTAGCGCTAGTCATGGAAACAGAAGTTCATCCTGCTAAGAATCTCTGAACGTGATGTAATTATTCTTGGAATCCTGAGCTGAAACAGGAAAAAAAAATATCTCAGGCCACCCAAGATAAAGTGAATAACGTTTCACGATTGAAAGGGATTGTAGTAGATTTTTTTTGTTGTTGGGAGGGATCCTCACTAATGCTAGCCCTGGTTTTCAGTTGACAACACGGTTTCTTCTGGGCCCAGAGCCTAGCTGGATAACGCAGGCCTTCCTTTGGATTGGTGCCCATAAGAACTTGTGATAACAATAATTACTATAAATGCATGCTACGGTGTTGATTGCTCACTACGTGTCTGTTACCGTGCTAAACATCCCACGTTATTGTGTGAAACCCAGTAGACCTTCACAGTTCTCACTGTGGCAGAGTCTGCTGCTATCCACAGATATTCTTCCCTCTTAAGTGACAGCAGTTCTGAGTTTCAGCTGGACGTGTGACTCCCTGGTCAGAACGCATTTCCAAGCCTCCCTTACAGCCCCTCTGGGCTAATGCAGTTATGAACAGAAGTGATTCGTATGATCTGGATCATGCCCTCAAGAAAGAAATGTGTGTGCACTTCCCTGGCCTTGGTGAGAACTTGAGCAGCGCCCTTTTTAACCCAGGAAAGAAAACTCTGTGTGAAGGATAGCAGAACTACTGTCCGGTCAGTAAACTCCAGACTATTTCATAAGAGAAAGAAACGTGTAACTTGTGTACTACCTCATATTTTAGGGCTTCTGTTTTAGTACTTAGCTTTAAACTTACCGCTGTTAATGTATTTTACAGAGGAGGGAATGTCAGTTAACTTGCCCAACTCCCTCCACCAGGCTTGGAGTACTGCAGATCCGAGCGCAAAGCCCAGCTATGAATAGCTGTGTCTACCGTTTCCCATCCTGGGAACATTACATGCATCATCTTTGGTGTTTCTCTACCGTCCTAGTTTCTACAAAGGAAAGCACGGGCTTGTTGCATGCATCCAGGCAACGGCAGAAACAAGGTGTATCTAGTACGGAGGAGCTGAACTGGTCGGGATGTCTGGCATATAACCGTGGTCTTGGTGGCAGCCAGAGCCTATACCAGAGAACTGGAGAGAGATCTCTAAAATCAGCATTGTATGGTCAGGGAGATGAGTTAAGGCCACAGCTATTAGGTTTTAGTCAGCCAGCATCCACGAACACTTCTGTTTAGAGTACCTACATGCTTAAATTCTTCCTCATGTCCCTGTTGTTATGGTGCAGATCCAAAATTCCTTAGCTTGCTGTGTAAGAGAACTGCCTAATCTCTTTCTAGTTTATCTCTCTAGGCTCATCATGTCTCCAGCCTACCTGTGTGCTTCCCATGGCTCAACACTAGTAAATTATTTTTCCTCGAATATACAATGTTTTCACAGCTTTGTCTTTGCAGGTCCCCTTAGTTGTGTTAAGAATGGTCTCTTCTCTGAGCCTTCTCCATTTGATAAACTCTTGTTCGTTTCCCAAGACTCTTTATAAGCCTTATTGTGTTTGTGAGGCCTTTTCTGACGCTCCCGGGCTCAGTTAAGAACCACTTTTAAGTGCTGCAAAATATCGTTCACATATTTATATTCTAGCACTTGTGCTATGTGGCAAAGGACTACAAGCTTTCTGAGGGTAGGAAGTTAAATTTCTTTATTTTATTTTATTTTTTATTTTACGTTAATTTTTTAATGTTTATTCTTGACACACAAAGAGAGAGAGAGAGAGAGTATGAGGAGGAGAGGGGCAGAGCGAGAGAGGGTCACAGAATCCGAAACAGGATCCAGGCTCTGAGCTGTCAGCACAGAGCCCGATGCGGGACTCAAACTCACAAACTGTAAGATCATGACCCTAGCTGAAGTTGGACGTTTAACCAACTGAGCCACCCAGGCACCCCAAATTTCTTTTTTTTAGATGTTTATTTATTTACTTAGAGAGAACGCAAGCAGGGGAGGGACTGAGAAAAAGGAAGAGACTCAAGCAGGCTCCGGACTCAGTGCAAAGCCTGACGCGGGGCTCGGTCTCATGAATCATGAGATCTTGAAGTGAGCTGAAATCAAGAGTCCAGCGCTTAACCGACTGAGCCACCCAGGTGCCCTGGAAGCTAAATTTCTAAACGAGGAGCTCCAGAAAGTGCTTGGCATGGTTAGGTACTCAATGGAAATCTTTGGATAAAAGAATTAGAGATTACGTTAAGGTATAGCGAGTAGATTGAAATCAAATATAAAATAAGTATACCTTATTATATAATCCATATTAGAGATGAGAAAATAATTATTGCAATATTGTATTATTTTACATTGTATATATTGAAATGTACTGGCATTTTCTTAACTTGCTAAATGTTTAGATCAGCCTACCAACAGCATGATTCTATCTATAGTCAGAAAAAATAATTTGATCAGTGAAGAGAAAAATACATTATTTGTTTTTGAATATTTTAATTAACTAGGACAAAACACAGAAAAACAAAACATTGTGGTTGGATTTCAATATCTGAAGAAAACTATTTCTGGACTTCTGAGTTTTTTATTTGGTTATTTGGGTGCTACTATAACAAATTTGAGTTATTCTGGATTCTCTTTTAAATTTTTTCTCATTTCTATAAAACATTTGCAATACTAATCAACAATACCTGTGAAATAATTTGTTGGAAGCTATTCACTGAAACCTTCTTTAAAAAATGACAGGTATTGGTAATTAATGGTGTTAATTAGATTAATTAATTTGAAATGAAGATAGTTGATATTCTTGATCCAACAAAATTATCTTTCCAGGATGTACTTTCTATTTAATTTAATTTTTTTTCAACGTTTATTTATTTTTGGGACAGAGAGAGACAGAGCATGAACAGGGGAGGGGCAGAGAGAGAGGGAGACACAGAATCGGAAACAGGCTCCAGGCTCTGAGCCATCAGCCCAGAGCCTGACGCGGGGCTCGAACTCACGGACTGCGAGATCGTGACCTGGCTGAAGTCGGACGCTTAACCGACTGCGCCACCCAGGCGCCCCAGATTTTTAAAAAATTTAATGTTTATTTATTTTTGAGAGAGAGAGTGAGACAGACAGAGCACGAGTTGGGGAGGGATACAGAGAGAGGGAAACACAGAATCTGAAGCAGGCTCCAGGCTCCAAGCTGTCAGCACAGAGCCCGTCGCAGAGCTCGAACTCATGGACCACAAGATCCTGACCTGAGTCGAAGTCGGACAGTCATCAACTGAGCCACCCAGGTGTCTTTGCACTTTCTGTTTTAAGAAGAGTTTGAGAAAAGTTGCTATATCCCGGCTTTTTTTTTTTTTTTTTACTTTTTTCCTTGTAATATTTTATTTTTTATTTTTGAACGAGAGCACGTAAGCAGAGGAGGGACAGAGGTTTCAAAGCAAGCTCCAAACTGACAGCAGAGAGCTCCATGTGGGGCTTGGATTCACCAACGCCAAGATCACGACCTGAGCTAAAGTCAGACACTCAACCTGCTGAGCCACCCAGATGCCCATATCCTAGCTTTCTGCCTCACTGGTATTTCCTGTTATTAGTGCTGTCCAGGTCTTAAAGTATAAGGGATTTAAGTTTCTCTTAATGCCAGAAACACCAAACATGGGGGCCTAGTGAGCATCCTATGTAGGGCATTGTTGGATTAGGATTCTTTCTGCCTTAGAGTGCTGGAGTAGGAAAATGGACCATGCGACATTTTATGGCACAACTTACTCTAAGATTCTGACATTGGATAAAGACAGAAACTGAGCACTTTATTTTTTGAATCTCAAAACTTTTCTCATGAAGAAGTAACAATCGGAGAGTTTTTTGGAAGGATAGCTATTTTTATATAATTAAGGATAGCTTAATTTTATATAATTAAGTTTTTAAAATGCCAGTGTAATAATAAATATGAAAATTAAAGTAAACTTGACTATTAACACAATAATTTCATTTTTTAAAAGGCCACTTTTTCCAACATATGTTATGAAAAATTTCAAAAACATACTACAAAGTTGAAAGAATTTTGTAGAGGACATCTGTGTCTACCCCTAGTTTCTACCATTTATCATTTTATTATACTTGCCATATCATCTTATTGATGATGCATTTTAAAATAAATACAGGGGGAAGAGCAGAGAGACCAGGGAAGATGGCGGCGTAGGAGGACGCTGGGCTCACCTCGCGTCCTGCTGATCACTTAGATTCCCCCTACACCTGCCTAAATAACCCAGAAAACCGCCAGAGGATTAGCAGAACGGAGTCGCCGGAGCCAAGCGCAGACGAGAGGCCCACGGAAGAGGGTAGGAAGGGCGGCGAGGCGGTGCGCGCTCCACGGACTGGCGGGAGGGAGCCGGGGCGGAGGGGCGGCTTGCCAGCCAAGCAGAGCCCCCAAGTCTGGCTTGCAAAAAGCAGAGGGGCCTGACAGACTGTGTTCCGACAGCAAGCGCGACTTAGCGGCTGGGAGGTCATAAGTTAACAGCTCTGCTCAGAAAGCGGGAAGGCTGGAGGACAAAGGGAAGGAGAGCTGCTGAGCCCCCGGATGACAGAGCTCAGTTTGGTGGGGAACAAAGGCGCTCGCCAGCGCCATCTCCCCCACCCATCCCCCAGCCAAAATCCCAAAGAGAACCAGTTCCTGCCAGGGAACTTGCTCGCTCCGCGCAAACACCCAACTCTGCGCTTCTGCGGAGCCAAACCTCCGGCAGCGGATCTGACTCCCTCCTGCTGCCAAAGGGCCCCTCCTGAAGTGGATCACCTAAGGAGAAGCAAGCTAAGCCTGCCCCTCCTGCCCCTGTGCACCTTGCCTACCCACCCCAGCTAAGACGCCAGATCCCCAGCATCACAAGCCTGGCAGTGTGCAAGTAGCCCAGACGGGCCACCCCACCCCACGGTGAATCCTGCCCCTAGGAGAGGGGAAGAGAAGGCACGCACCAGTCTGACTGTGGACACAGCGGTGGGCTGGGGGCAGACATCAGGTCTGACTGCGGCTCCGCCCACCAACTCCAGTTATACACCACAGCACAGGGGAAGTGCCCTGCAGGTCGTCACCACGCCAGGGACTATCCAAAATGACCAAGCGGAAGAATTCCCCTCAGAAGAATCTCCAGGAAATAACAACAGCTAATGAGCTGATCAAAAAGGATTTAAATAATATAACAGAAAGTGAATTTAGAATAATAGTCATAAAATTAATCGCTGGGCTTGAAAACAGTATAGCTGACAGCAGAGAATCTCTTGCTACAGAGATCAAGGGACTAAGGAACAGTCACGAGGAGCTGAAAAACGCTTTAAATGAAATGCATAACAAAATGGAAACCACCACAGCTCGGATTGAAGAGGCAGAGGAGAGAATAGGTGAACTAGAAGATAAAGTTATGGAAAAAGAGGAAGCTGAGAAAAAGAGAGATAAAAAAATCCAGGAGTATGAGGGGAAAATTAGAGAACTAAGTGATACACTAAAAAGAAATAATCTATGCATAATTGGTATCCCAGAGGAGGAAGAGAGAGGGAAAGGTGCTGAAGGGGTACTGGAAGAAATAATAGCTGAGAACTTCCCTGAACTGGGGAAGGAAAAAGGCATTGAAATCCAAGAGGCACAGAGAACTCCCTTCAGACGTAACTTGAATCGATCTTCTGCATGACATATCATAGTGAAACTGGCAAAATACAAGGATAAAGAGAAAATTCTGAAAGCAGCAAGGGGTAAACGTGCCCTCACATATAAAGGGAGACCTATAAGACTCGTGACTGATCTCTCTTTTGAAACTTGGCAGGCCAGAAAGA
>NW_024419096.1:0-6079 GCF_014898765.1 Herpailurus yagouaroundi
AAAAAAAAAAAAACCCTTCTTCTTCTATTTGGTTTCAGAGTACGATACCAGTAGAAATTTTTTAAAGGTAGATATAAGATTATATAAAAGGCACCTTTCTAATATTTTCGGCTGCCTCACGATGCTCTAGCTGCACTCACATAGTAGTGAGTGTCCCTTCCCTGGAATGTGAAAGCCCAAGCTGAATTATCTGCTGCTAAGCTGAATTCAGCGTTACTACAAGGGAACTACCTGCCGCGGGGGGGGGGGGGCGCCGCGCCCCCCGGCGGGGAGGGGCGGAGTTCTGGACCCTTTCTTCCATCTCTGAGGGCCCACCATTCTATTCCTTGTCCCCACTGTAGAAATGCCACTATCAGTTAACATGTAGCCACGTACCCACAAGGCAAAGTGTGTGTGTGTGTGTGTGTGTGTGTGTGTGTGTGTGTGTCCAGGGGGATGTATTTGTGAATGTGCAGATGCACACACAGCAGGCACACATCTCAAGGAGCAATGCCACACCGTGGGGAAGGATCTCAGGGGGAGAGAACATGGTGCTCCCACCCCTGTTCCTTCTCTGACTTATGGCATGTCTTGTCCACAGTTCTGGATCTAAAGCCACTGCCCAGGGTGTCAGTGGAACTATTCTTCTCACCTTGTCTGCCTACGTGTGGGAGAAAACTGAGCTTAATGACAGGGTAACACAGTAACAGAACAGGAGATTAACACTTGGAGCCACGGAGCTAGCAAAACTGCACTTAAACATAAATTGAACCCCCACAAAATCTAAATTTTTCCCATGTAAATTTTTTTGGCCAGTAATATTTTTTTAAGAAGCAAAAAAAGTATTCTTTCAAAATATAAAACTACTAGAAATAGGCATGTTCTGAGATGGAGATTTCTGGCCATTGCTGCATTTTTAGCCAAGCAGTTTCACTGTGTCTTCCAGAGAGGGGGAGGGGGAAGAAAAAAAAAAAAGAAAACAGCCACTTTTTTTTTCATAAAGCCACAAAATATTTTCACAAAAAGCAGCTCAGAAAGAAAGGATATTTCCACCATTTCCCATTTCTGTAGAATTTGCATGAGGTTTTTATCTTTTCTGATTTTGTCAGAGGTAAGAATTTTTTTTCATATGGCTGCAATTTCAACCTTCTGAACATTAAGCAGATATAAATTATCTACAAGGCTAAAAAGTCTTTGATTAACAAGCTGGGGAATTGCAGGTATTAAAATTGCCCCCCAGAGGGAGGGCATATCATTCCATGAATGCATTAGACATCTACTTTGAATTACAAAGAAAAATTAATTAAAAAGTATATGTTTATGAGTAATGTGTGTTCCCTCGAGTTCATTCTAAAAGCCACATATATGCAGAATCTAATAAAAATTAAATTACATTAGCTGCATATTTTACTTCAGCAACATGAATAAAAAGATAAAAGCAGGTGCTACCTCATGTTTCATTCTAGAGAACTTCCGGAGTGCCCCAAATGGTCTGAATGGATTTCAGTGCTCTACGCCCACTGGAAAATTCTGCGTGTGGCTGGAAAAAGAACTGTAGCTACCTCAGGAAGGGCGATTCGGTGCCCCTGTGAACAGCTCTGCTTTCAGGCTATCTGCTGTACTCGGAATCAGTCCGGCCATGCCCACATGCGTCCTGTAGAGGTGGTGTGGCTAGAAAGATTCAGCAGGCTCCATTTACAAGGTGTCATCTACACTGGCTAATAGCAGGCAGCCCAGCGGGTTGTTGGGCATTTTAACAAGACCATCCTCAGGCACGGTGTACTCTGCCAGACAGTATGGCCTTAGTGTCTCTAGAAGTCTGTGGGTCTAGAAACAATAAAAGTGTCATGACAGCCAACACTTGCCAACAAATATTTTGTTTATTCCATAGATATCTCATTTCATTAGCTTTCTGTGCCTTTTTTCCCCCTCCCTGTGCTTTTTCCCTTTCGGTTACCATGGAAACAATTTCCCTGGTAGGGGAGGAGTCTAATGGCATCCAGGAGTGTGAAGAAAAGTCAATTTATATCATGGTTTGTGAAATATTGGGAGTTTGTAATGGTTGTTATCACCACATATGGTAAATCAATCTCTCTCAAGAGCAAATTTCTAAATATTGATATGAGCATGGGAGTGATAGAATTATATAGAATCATGCATCTCAGCAACTTGCATGGCAACCTTTAAGATATACATTTCTATTTTATTTTGTTTATACAAATAAAAAATGAAGTACAAAAGATACAAAATGTACTATTTATATATATATTTAATCTATTTTAAGTTCTCTAAAGGCATTGACTGGTCTCTAACATAAAACTTAAAGTTGTTTTAATTATACAGATTTGAGAAGCCCTATCTGATCACTTATAAAGTTTCTATATATGTGTGTGTATGTAAATGCGTAGTTGGTTTTGTTTTTGTTTTTTTTTACAGAGAGCTTGTACGCACAGCAGAGCACCTATGCCAGCTTCGTTCTCACTTTAAATCAACTGGTATTTAGACAAATATATTAATTCAGAAAATGCAGGCTTTAAAAGTTTGTCCAAATACGTGCACTCCACACAGGCAAAGTAAGGTGATCACATTTTCGGGTTTTAAAATAGACTGATTTGGCCCCCTTGTCAAAACCAAAATTCGTTTATTTGATTTCACTTGTAACTTGTTCTGCTTTCTGTTTTCTTGCAAAAAGACATGAGTGATGGGACGACAAAATATTGGATTATTTGTGCTCTTGAAATGGATGCCACCTGAGTTGTGACAGGTATTTTAAGTATCATCTTCTGCAGTCACTTAACACTGATTTGAAAAAATTTCAAGCCTTGGGTATATTCTTGATCATTTACCACCAAAACGAGTCACCTCTTGAGTAAAAAGGGAGATCTGGGGACAAAATGGAAACACCGAATGCGGGTGCAAGGGGGAGCCGTAAGAGAGAGGAGTTAAGATCTTCTCCACAAGTGTGGCTG
Organism: Herpailurus yagouaroundi; assembly: GCF_014898765.1. Taxonomy (NCBI): domain Eukaryota; kingdom Metazoa; phylum Chordata; class Mammalia; order Carnivora; family Felidae; genus Herpailurus; species Herpailurus yagouaroundi. Next base: position 2,949 of record NW_024419096.1, read on the forward strand.
ACTCCAAACACAGATGTAAAACAACCAGGGAGACTGGTTGAATTTTTTTTTTTTTTCCGAAAGAGTGCCCTATGTTAATTCTTATGAACACAGAAATTATGGCTCAGCTGACATTTTTGAAAAACAACCATTCTTAAACTATTTCTGCGTGGTATTCTTGTACCTTGTCCTCTTATGGAACATGGACAGATGCTGACTAGACCTTTGAAATATTGTGTGATCTCATTCCCTTTTTAGATTTAGGGAAATGATTAATATTTTATGATCCTTTGAGACGAAGATTCCGCGGCTCAAAAAGGGAAGAAATTTTAAAGTAAACATTCCCATAGATGGTTGGAGATTTTTTAATAAAATTCACATTAAATAGGAGAATGGGATTTGATGCAATTAAAGACGGCGGGAGAGACGTTGGAGGGAGGGGATGGAAGAAACGCCCAGGACAATTGCTGGACTTACTTTAAAATGTGTTTTTAGTGTTTACTTATTATTGGGAGACAGAGAGCGACAGAGCACGAGCGTGGGAGGGGCAGATACAGAATCTGAAGCAGGATCCAGGGTCCAAGCTGTCCGCGCAAAGCCCTACGCGGGGCTCCAACTCACAAACTGCGAGATCATGACCTGAGCTGAAGTCGGACGCCCAACCGACTAAGCCACCCAGGTGCCCCTCGCTGGACTTACTTTATTTTATTTTATTTTATTTATTTATTTATTTATTTATTTATTTATTTATTTTTTATTTTTTCCGCTGGACTTATTTTAAAAAGTGCCTCTGATTTCAGCAGAAATCCAAACAAGGCATTTTGGACATTGACTATTGGAGTGTCTGCTCTTTTTCCTGACCTTTGAACCTTTCTGCCCAGAGGTGGTTTTCAAAGGAGCTCCGCCGTTTCTCCCAGGCTTCGTTTGTACCACATGAGTTGATTTTACAATTGCTTCTTACCAGAGTAAATTCAGTGATGGGTTGGCCGTAGCGGTAGGAAATAAAACATGCCCAAAGAGCAGGCTCAGAACAGCACCTGCATCCCAATCAGGCTGAAGAAGTGAGAGCCTGCCAGGGAAGGCTGGTGGCTTGTGCACAGAGGTGAGGAGCTTGATGGAGCGGGGCTGAGTGGAGGCAACCGCCTCTTCTTCTTCCGAGATCAGCTATTGTGCAATTCAAGGGCTCTGGCATCCAATTCTCCTTCCCGAGAAGCCTGTTCCAGTGCAGCCAAGATGTATAGTGTGTGCAGCTGTTCTCTCTGCAACATCATGGGCCGTCTGGAAAAAAAAAAATGACATTCGTTGGGATAACCTCAGTGAGAACCTTTGTTGGTAATGACTGATGTCAGAGCACAGGTACTTTTGCTCTGTATATTTTTATTGTTTTAAATAAAGCCGACGGAATCGGGATGTCTGTGCCTCCCCTCAGTCACAATGAATGCGATGCACATTGGGCCAGAGATCAGGGCATCAATTTAGGGAGTATCTGTATCTATTACTGAAGGTTAATGAAAGAGAGAATATAGGGTTTATTTGTTTGTGTTTTAAGAGAGGCTTTCACGTTTTTAACAGTATGACACTTAATAGGTTACATTGGAAAATCTCACGTTCTGTCCTTATGCTTATTGTTTGTTTTTTTTAGCTTTGGTTTTTGGATGGAGAAGGAACATGGATGATTTGAGGAAAAGGAAACATTGGGTTGCCCGGATCTGGTACAGAGCGTAAGCCACTGTCTTGTTCAAAAATCCTTCCAACCACAGAAATGGGAAGATTCATGAAGAGCAAGCAGGGAGAAAATACCTCACTTTCAAATCTTCGGTTACTGCATCTCAGTCAGTTTCAGTTTTATAGTCCCTCCCCCAGGACACACAGCCTCACCTACGAGCTGGAGCACCGGGGACCTTTCCCTCCCCATGGCCAGGGGGACCCTAATGGCCACAGTTAGGCAACAGGAGAAAGAGCTTGTTTTTCCAGGAAATCAGCGAATGACTAAAGACAGACAAGGGGTTTAATTGGCAGAATAAAGAAACGATTTGAAATTATAAACAGAAAGACAAATCAGAAGGCCAGAAGCTAGGCGGCTCTGGGAAGCATAGGATGAGAGGCTTTGTGACCAGATGTCTGAGTCAAATGCCTGGAGCACCACGAGGGTGTCAGAGATACTTTAGAGAGGTGTTTGCAAGGCATCACCGGGGTGTGGGCTTGGCAGGCTGACAGGACCTGGCAGTGCCTCAGTCCCTGGGTGTCCTCATAATTTGACTATCTTTTTTTTTTTTTATTTTTTATTTTTTTTAATCTTTATTTTTGAGAGAGAGAGAGACAGAGACAGAGACAGAGTGCAAGCAGGGGAGGAACAGAGAGAGAGAGAGGGAGACACAGAATCCAAAGCAGATTTCAGGCTCCGAAATGTCAGCACAGAACCTGACGCGGGGTTCAAACTCAGGAACTGAGAGATCAGGACCTGAGCTGAAGTCAGACACCCAACCGACCAAGCCACCCAGGCGCCCCATATCTGACTTTCTTTTAAAGAAACTTTGACATTTTGAGATAACTGTAAATGCACACAAAGTTTTACAGAAAGAGCTCATGTGCTTTTTATGCAGCTTCCCCTAGTGATGACATCTTGCAAACCTATAATGCAATACCACAACCAAGATAGCGGCATTGGTGGTCACGATGCAGAAGATGCACCCTCACCAGATGCTTCAGGCTGCCATTTTGTAGCTACACCCAGTCTCCCCTGCTCACTCTTTCTTACCCTTTAGTGACACTAACCTGTCCTCTAAGAGTTTCTATAACTTTGTCATTTCAAGTCTGTTATATAATGGAGTCATACTGTATATAACCTTTGGGGAATGGTTTTTTCCCTCAACATAATTCTCTGGAATTCCATCCAAGTTGCACATGTCAATAGTTTGTTCCTTCTTATTCCCAAATAATATTCATGATATGAACATACCACAGATTCTTTCATCATTCACCCACTGAAGGACATCTGGGTTGTTTACAGTTTTTGGCTATTCTGAATTAAGCTTCTAAACATTCATATACAGGTGTTTGTGTGAACCTAAATCGTTGTTCCCCTAGGATACAAGCCAGGTTGTTAGTAGCTGCATGTTGAGTTTAAGAACCTGATAAATTGTTTTCCAGAG
>NW_024419097.1:0-7230 GCF_014898765.1 Herpailurus yagouaroundi
ACACCTTCAGTACACCTTTTGGTGTGGGGGGTGCTGGCTAACTTAACCCATGATTCTTCTCAAACTTTGCCACATAGCTGAATCACAAGAGCAGTTTTTAAAATACTGATGCCTGGGTACAAAACCCCAGAAATTCCAAACTAATGAGCATGAGGTACAGCCAGGGCATCTAGATTTTTCAAGTCCCCCAAGTGATTCCAATGTGCAGCAAAAGTCTCAGAACCACTAGGCTAAAATATTCTAGTTATTAGTTTCTCAAAAGGATATTTTAGCATAATGAAGTATGTGTTTCAATGAGAAAAATCTCTTTTCCTTTAATCATTTTGACAAGAATGAAAAAAAATATATCAAAAGTACATGATCAAAATGAGTGACATGTAATCAAAAAGAATTTTAGAAACTTACCACTTGATGCATGTTCATTCCATGAACATTTTTAATGTGTATGGTGTGCTGGGCCATGGGAAAGGTGCCGAGGTAGGCATCAGAACCTGAGATATCAGCTGCTCACCCACCAACCTGTAGAGGAAGGAAAGGGTTCATGGTGTTTGGCTGGTTGTGACTAGGTACAGAAATGATTCCTTTCTCACAGTAGTGCTCAGTGACTAGCAAACAGGGGAAACAGATCTTATTTTTGTAGATCAAGTGGCCATTATGAGATATTCTACAATGACGACAGAATGGATCACTCTGTGTTATTTTATATCTATGGCTACTCATATTAATGCCTTACCAGATTATTACAGAAAAAGTATTTCAGTGGGGTAAACTGGATGAAATAGAAAACTACTTCTTATGTTGCCTTTTTCAGAGACGGAAAAACCCATTTGATATAGATGCCTATAAATGTTGTCAAATGTTATTTCATACTACTCTGTAGGCTCATAAGGATCTGATGGTAGCCGCTAAATCAACACAAACTTCTCCTTGCTTGTCTCTTAGCCGGCGCTACAATGTTTTCTATCTAGCACAGTAGTTCACCTCAACCTACTCTGTATCATTGTTATGGACTGAATGCTTGTGTTCAGCCAAAGAATTCACATGTTGAAATCCTACGCCTTAATGTGATGGTATTAAGGGGTAGAACCTTTGAGAGGTGCAGAGGTCATGAGGGTGGAGCCCTCCTGAAAGGAATCAGTGCCGTCTACAGGAAGAGACCAGACAGCCGGCTTGCACTCTCCTGCTCCCACATGAACACACACTCTCTCTTTGCTCTCTGCCATGTGAAGATACAACAAGATGCCATCTGTAAACCAGGAAGAGGACATTCACCAGAACCCAACCATGCTGGCACCTTGACCTCAGATTCGGAGCCTCCAGAAGTATAAAAAATAAATGTTAGTGGTTTAAGCCACCCAGTCCGTGGTAATTTGTTCTAGCAGCTAGAGGCAACTAAAAGAATCATTATTTTCATTCTTTATACTTCATACAAATACACTTTAAAAAAAATACTTAAAAATACAAGTTCCTTTATTCACAAAGGAACACTTTTTGTTTTTCATTCTCAAACTCCCCTGTGAAGCATTTTCTTTTGCCTCAAGTTTAGAAAATGCCCTTTATCTCAAACATATCAGCTAAGCTGTTTTTAGGTATGTAAAGAATTTCAAAGATACACATAGAGCAGAAGCCCACTTTTAATGTCAATAAATTTACCACTGTCAAAAATTAGCATCATAATAGCAATGTGAACAGAATTAAAATATAAATATATAAATAATATTTTCTACATTTTAGCATATGAAAAATCTTCATCTTTATTCCAAGAAATGTTGGCAGTCTTGGGGAAAGCATTTTAGATAGACTGATAAAATAATTATTAAAACCCATACTAAAGAAACAATGAAATAAAATCATGGAACATAAACCCACTTTGAACAAAGTTCATATTTTCAATGAAGTGACATGTATATAATAATTTTTTTAATGTTTATTTATTATTTTTGAAAGAGAGAGAGAGCAAGAGAATGAATGGGGGAGGGGCAGAGAGTAGAGACAACAGAATCTGAAGCAGTCTCCAGGCTCTGAGCTGTCAGCACAGGGCCTGACACAGGGCTCAAACTCATGCACTGTGAGATCACAGCCTGAGCCAAAGTGAGACACTTAGCCAACTGAGCCACCCAGGCACCCCAATAATTTCTTTTTTAAAACATGATCATATTTAAATGGGAAAGACAGTGTTATTCTCATTTATACCTGAGGAAAAGAAAATAACATAAATAAAGTTACCAAATTTGAAACCTACATTGCTTTTGTATAGTCACATACATTAGGGAGTCTTTATATGCAGTTGTCTTTAGGGTGCTAGGTTATAGGTTTTCTTTTTTGAAATTTTTCTTTCTTTATTTTGTGTGTGAGAGAGACAGCACAAGCAGGGGAGAGGCAGAGAGAGAGGGAGAGAGAGGGAATCCCAAGCAGGCTCCATGATCAGCACAGAGTCCGACGTGGGGCTTCATCTCACAACCACGAGATCACAAGCTGTGCTGATATCAAGAGTCGATGCTTGGTTGACTGAGCCACCGAGGTGCCCCTAGGTTTTCAATTTAAGAGCTGTGAACTTCAAATGGCCCCATTTTTTCACAGTTTCCAACAACCTCATCCCTACCAAAGTGCAATCGCTAAATTGCTAACTACGTTTGTGGACACCCTCTTTACAAACTTTCTTAACCTTGTCACTATGTTACCATTTCAAATTTCCATGAAATCTACCTTCAAGAAACTGATGGAGAGGAGCCAAAGACTTCTGATCAGAAAGAGAAGAGGACAGGTAGCAGGCTCCCTCGCTCTACTTTCCCTGAACTGGGGAAAGTTACATAAACTTTATGTGCCTCAGTCTCTTCTTCTGTATGAGAAATTAATATTTATTGAGATTGTACTCCAGACTAGTCACTGAAGTAAGTTGAATTCTATGGTTTCATAAGTAATTCTAAATACTGTTTTTAACTCCCATTAATTTATATCCCTAAAGTTTGGAAAGTGCCAGCTGGCTTATATGTTCGCGTGAAATTTCTGGACCATATCCTAGCTCGTCAAAGTCTAGTCTGGGGACCAGCAGCACTGGCATCTTCTCAGAGCTTGGTAGAAATGCACAGTTTTGGGCCTTACCCCAGGCCTGCTCAACCAGATTCTGCATTTGAATCAGATCCCCTGTAGCAGGCATTATTAAAGTGTGAGAAGGGCTGGACTAGATGGGTAACAGAATCTACTCAAACTTACAGGGATGTACACAGAGCAGAGGCTGGCATTCAACCCCTGGATTCAAAGCCAAGTCCTGCTACCCATACCTTGCGTAATCTCCGAAGAAAGAGCTTCCAAATACATAACTTCACTTTTGTGTTTTAGTGCCTTCATCTATAAAAAGGTGGTAAAACAACAGTTATTCCATGGGGCTGTTGTGAGGGTTGCAAAGTACTGTGTACAAGCAATTAATACAGTGCCTGGCACATTGGAAGTCCTTTCAATCATTAAACATTTATGGTACACCTATCATGTATATGTCAGGTACGTGCCGGGGGCTGTGAACGCAGCAGTAAACAAAACAAAGTCCCTACTTTCGTGAAGCTTTCATTCTAGCGAGGGATTCTGGCAATACAAAACAGATGTTAAAAAAAAAAATGTCACATAGGGATATGTTCTGCGAAGTATAGAGAATGACAGCAGAGCCACTGTAGACAGGAAATTCAGCAAACTTCTTCAGAGGAGAAAACAAATGAGTAGGTACCTGAATTTGTTATGTTTGATTAGTATTCAGAGCTAAGTCCCAGGCACAGTGCTAAGCATTTTATATGCATTCAAGTTTCCAGAATCCTCCAATTTGACCCTCTCACCAGAAAAGTGGAGAATTTGCTTGAATAAGGATATTCACTACACAATGAGACATTTAAAGTGAAAATTTCATGAAAAGATTTTTTTGCTTGTCTTATCCAGTCATCGCAGCCATCTTATTTTTACTCTGGCTTGGATTCTGACAATGTATTAATACTTTTTAGTTTGACTGAAAGAACCCCCTGAAACATGCACCCCGGCACTAGAGATAACAATTCCATATGCTCAGCAGCACGATCGCTACATCTGGACATGAGCAAGAACTTTGTGATGGTAACGTGGCAATGTCCACAGGACCTGTCTTTCCACCCATGGAAACTGAAAGGCTCCACACCTCTTTTTATAGAAATAGGTATGTTTTCGTAACTTGGCCCCATTCCAATTTATACTTTTACCCGAGAGTGTCAGGCTGTGGATTTAGCAGATATTTTCCTTCTTTTTCTTTTGCTACACAATAAACAGGCAAACAAATAACTGTTATGTGGTGTCAGTGGCATGAAATGGCTTCTATATTCCAACACAGATGGGGTATCTTAATAATGGGAAGATGATCGCACACTTTAAAGTGCTTTGATATAAAAGGTGCCATATAAAAAGGAAGTTATTATTCTTAGTTATAATACCCTAAAAAAAGGATTTGCCATCTAAATGGCTGCTGAAACTTAACTGCAGAATTGCTTATAATGCTACAATCAGTTGAGGCCAAATTCAATAAAAACTCCATCCGGCATTCACACTGAGAAGACCCACATGTGCCTTTAATTTTTTTTTTTTTTTTTAATTTCCTGGGCTTCCGGCCCAGAAATTGGATGGGAATTTTATTTAAACCTGCTCTTGTGTATCAACTTTTGGTAAATATCAGGTTTTCAGTTGACTCACATTATGCTTTACATTTTGAGCAAAGAGGAAATAAAATGATGCGCATCTCTCTAAATACATATATTTATACACCTCTTACCTGTTCTGCCAATGAAACTGTGGCTCACACTAAATGTTCATCATAACTCCTCCAAATTTAAGATGCCCCCCTTCTGCTGCAACCATAGATTAAAAAGTCCATTAAATCCCTTTCCAGTACTAATCAGTTTTCACCAGCATAGGGAATGTAATCTGAGTTTGGAAATGACTAATTATTTGGAGAGGGTGGTGAGGGGTTCGGCTTTAGATTTCTGATTTCGGAAGCTTCTTTCCCATCTTCCCCCTATCATTTTGCTGCCTGGGGCCACATCCCCCTCCTTGATGAAAATGCTCTTTCCCTTCCCGCCGGACAGGGTATACACATATGCATTAGAAGGAAAATGCATTATAAGGCATCAACTTGAAAATATTAAGAAAAGAAGCACTCCTTTTGATGGATGTGGGCATGGCAGTAATTGCACCTGCTAGGTGCCAGGCATCAGCATAATTTGCATGTGAAATTTTCTCAGTTCCTTCCAGAATACACCAGTTCTACTCAATAAAACATTTTGTCACACTCGGGGGGGTTGCCAACATGTTCCCAGATTGCAAGCAAAAAGATTATTTACAGTAACCAATAACAACTGAAACGACCATAAACAACCTTTCCATACCTGTTCTATTTTTTTTTCTTTTCCTAAGTAGAGAGACTTTAAGGAGCCCAAATTTACTGCAATTTCATTCTGATGGGAAAAAGCACATTATTTTATTTATAGTAGCGTGCTGTATCTATGCTTGCCTCCCCCCTTTTCAAACATAAATAAAGCCACCTTTTGTTGCTGTTGTTCGTAATCCAGCCACGACGCTTAACAGGAAAAGTTTCCCGTTAAAGTGAGAAGTTGGACAAAAATGGCCAACATCAGAGAAAGTGACCCAGTGTATTCCAGGACCCTACTGTGTGTTCATGGGGGGGAGAGAAAATCACTGCTGAAGTAGTTCTGAGGGGAACCCTGTCCCGCTCAAGCCTTTGACGCAATTTCTTCTTGCCACTGAGACTAGTCAGTGCCCTGCCTGTGGGGATGATTGTAGGGACCCCTGCCCTACACCTTACAGACCTGGGCTCTGCCTTTTGTTTTTTTACCACCCTCCCCCCACCCTTAACCAGAGTTTTCCCGGCAATTCAAATTCTATTCTGAATTGCAGGGGACCAGGCAGGGCTACTTATTTGGGGGGTAAAAGAGCAAGAATGAGAAATAGTCTAAACAGGCATTTCCCTTAAACCCCCTCTCAGGTCTCTTTCACCCAGAGTAATGCCCTTGATGATGAGTTTTGTCCCCTGACAGGAGGAATCACGGGGAGAGAAGAGGAGACAGGGCTGGGAATTTGTTAGGCCTAATTAAACAAACATGACTAGATTTTTTTTTTTTTTTTTTTTGTACCACAAAGGGAAAGTAAACTTATGATACCTTTTTAAAACAATGTCAAAGAATTACAAAATTGAGCCCCAATTACAGTTTTACTCACAAGGAGCATTGTTAAAACGGTATCCTAGGACATCCTTCTAGAAACTGTGACATAAATATGCATACAGAGATGCGCAAATGAGCACAAAAACTGTAACTATGTTTCCAGAACTAACTTTTCTCCTGACAAGACCTCTTGAAGGTCATTCTATGCCAGTAGTAATACGTGTACCTCCCTCTCTGTAAATGCTGCTTTATATCCCAAAGTATCCCACTGTATTTTAATTAGACGCTCTGTTAATAACGGACAGGAAGGTTGTTTCCAAGTGTTTATCACTCACAAGTAAAGCTCGCTGAACAACCTTTGCCCGGGCACTGGAAGGAAGTTTCCCCAATGCGAGGGCTTACGAATCCAGCAGGCTTTCACCGGAAGTCAAGGTGCTCTCACCAACCACTGCCTGTATGTACTTAGCCAGATGCAGGTAAGACCCACCTCACAGGGCCCTTGTCAGAACACAATTGTGATTATTCTTATAACTGACGCATTGAGGCCTTAGGCAAATTAATTTCCTCATCATTAAGTCAGGAGACAATAATAGATTCAGGGTCGCTCCGGGGACGCCGTGAGCCAATTCCCTTAAATTGCGCTGTCCACTACCTGGTACACAGTGAAGCCTTAATAATTATCCGCCTTAACAGGACAGTGGCAAGCTCTGCGCACTTTCGGCAGCGCAGCTGTAGGAGGCTTTCCTAGAAGTGGAATTCCTACCTTTAACCCCGTGCTCCCCAGGCCCCAGCTGTGCGCGCACGAGGCCACCAAGCGGTGACAGGCTGACCGCCGCCCCATCCCGCGCCGCCGCCCAGGGCCCTGCGGAGGCCGGACGCACGTGGGCGCACGCGGCAGAGCGCAGGGAGACTCGGGCTCCTGGCCGGCGCGGGGGCGCGGGGGGCGCCGCCGGCGCTAGGCGCGGGACCCCGTTGGCTGCTCTGCCGCGCTTCCCGCCCCTCCCTCCCGCCCCTTCTCCCCTCCCTCCAGTGCCCGCGCTGG